>NC_039368.1:69978072-70278725 GCF_003573695.1 Papaver somniferum | reverse complement strand
ATTAAGATTTATCTCACAACCCAAACTAATCTAGTTCTCTAACTGACACTGGCTATTTCTATCTTTTCCCAAATAAGATCTAATAGTGAGCTCTGATACCAACACTGTAGCGCCCCCTAAGCTAGCAGCTAACTAAACCAAGAGATTAACTAAATCAATAAGCACTAAGAATCTAAATCATTTACTTAGACATTCAATTAAGAAATCTGCTATAAAACTTAACCCAAAACTAACCCCGCTCTGAAATATATATACATGGACTTCTCTCAAATGATATATATACAATAGTCATTTTATTTGCAAATAGAATAAACAACATAATAAACATAGAAGAAGTTAACTAATTAACGGAGTCAACTCCTCGAAGCTTTCGCAACGCAACTCTGATCTGTCTCTGAAACTGAAAGTGGGAAAGGGTGAGCACATCATCCCTAGAAGGGGTGCCCGGCATGAATAACATTTAACTTTAAAGAAATCATGAACAAGATTTGTAAAACAATTCATGTTTTCCTAAACATCAACAAGTGACCAATCCGCTTGAAATAAACAAGACATCTATATGGATAAACTCATTCTTCAAACAATATATATTAGTGATGTCGGGTTTTTCCACACCTACATAGCTATATTGATGCCGGTTCCACACCTAATAAGCATAAAAGCTGAATTCATGTAGATATAAATGAAGGAGCGTATCCTATATACCAAACGTGGAAATGCTTATTTCCAAAAACAATTCATAATGACAAACATTATAAGTCCTTTCCAATTCATGGAAAGATTCAAAGAATCAACAGAACAAATCATAATACAAACTAAACAATGTATGAAATGCACGAATAGACAAAGCATGAGTTTGTAAAACATAAACTTTTGTAAAAAAACAAAAATGGTTTCAAAAGAGTTAAAAGTATTCCCACCTTTTTTGATGACAAGCCTCACATACCTTGAGATCCTCATTCCACTGGTTCATCCTTTGAATCGATAGTTGTTAATTAAGAGTAATTGTTAATCACACAAGCACTCTAAGAGATTATCCAAAAGGCTCATACAAGGCTCATATCATAATCTCATACAAGTCTCTAGTCATAGGCTAAGTGGAATGACTAATGGTTCTAGTTTTAATAATGGTTCTATAACATGGTATTAAGTGTTTTAGGCATAAATTAATATCTACTTATCCAAATGGGGTCAGATTGGGTGTCATCAGAAAGGCTTCGAAAAACCCTACAACTTTACAGAAGGAACGTAAAGCTAATTCGGACTATAAAGGGTCCAAAACATCAAAATACTAATATGTCCCTAAACCCAAGCCCATGGGCCTAATCCGGCACGGATCACTAACCAGCCCACTACCCATTTACTGATCCATCGGGTCAACCCATACCTGATCCATTAACCCGTTTCTCTAACCCACGACCCGACACGACTGACTTGGTCTGACTCGGCCATCTTCTTCAACAGTTCTCTGAAAATATTCTAAGTATTCACTTAAAACTCAACACGAGAGGTCATCTTCTAAGGCCTCTAGATTACGATATATAACTCCAAATTAATCAAGTTATAACTCATTAGAATTACGAGTTCATCCTATACAATTTATGCGTACTGAATATTTTCCATATCCTATTCTAACCTATCTAAATGATCCCATACATATTGATCATCGCGACTGTTTCTACATGGTATTGGCTGCGTCGACTACTTTTCTCTCACTGGTATCTCACTCGATACTCAACCAAACGAGACAAACCGTATATCAACATAAAGACCACCCGACGGACTACAATTATCATTTATAGGATAAGTCTAATTATGTCTCTAAGTTACCTAGAAAAGTTTATATTTTATGTCCAACGAAAAAAATACCACTACATGAAATCATAGATTTTCAAATATTAAGAACATGATTAATTTTGGTTATTATCAACATCAAAACACTACCCAATTGATGTAAACATACTAGGATCATCTAGAAACATTACCGTGATTAGTTTACAAGTTTTCATCATCATCATGGTTTATCATCAATCATCTTAATTAAACAACGTTACTTCTTCTTCTTCTCTCTCTATCCAAGTTAGACTCCCCTTTCATTCAAAAACAACTACTAATCATTTTTACTTCCCTCTACTGATATATACACTATCTCAATTTCAATGTCAATCTTTCAATCATCGATTACCAACCTATATATCCTATTTGGTTTCTCATAAGAACTCTATTTCTCTCTTAAAACTGCCATCACCTTTATTTATCTTCTATATATATTTTTCTCTCAAACAAAACACCTCACACTTATTAACTAGCTCTCTGCCTTCCTCTCCTTCTATTTCCCTGTTTTCTCTTCAACTCTCCACCTCCACCTTCATTCACGTGAAGATGATAAGAAATCAAATTAATTAGTTTTAAGTTTCATAATTATTCTTTACACCATATTTACACCGTTAGTATTACCACCTTGACCTCATTACTAAGGGCTAACTATTTTACTAATGAAAGGTTCAACCAAAAACATAAGTCCGGTCCATGTAATTCAATGTCCAAAGTCAGGTCAATGTTATCGGTCAACAGCAACGGTCAACGGAAGGTTGACTAATTTCTACTCCAACTTTCGAGCTTCGTATCTTCTTCGTCCGGTATCTGATTTGCCCGTTATGGTAGTCCATTTTGCATAACTTTTCGATATCTATCTAATGATACTAATTTTATTTCCAAATTATTATTATATTATTTTTATTAATTATTGTTCACATTTAATTAATCGAGTTGGTAGAGGCTAAATCGTCTCTTGACTAGTCTAATAACCTTGACAAACTTGAAGGTCCTTACATTTTCCATACCTTATTCATTTTCGTCCTATAAAATCAAACCATCCTTTTAGTCTTCAAAAATACTCCCCACCTTATAGAATAATCCCATCTCTTGCCTAAGCGCAAAGAACATAAAACAAAGCACAAACCTAAATGGCTTTCTACAACGAAGATTAAAATTTGTAGCTCTAGGTTTAACTACGCTGATTTAATTACTATCAAACAAGGAAGTCTAATCTTTTTCTTACACTAATTTCTATTTTATAAGATGTGAGTCTCTAACTCAAGGAAGAATCCTTCAAATCTTTCTAAATAAAATTTTATCTATCGGTTTACTAAAGAATTATCAAACTTCTATGATCGATCATCTCTGAATGTAGTTGCCCTGTCAAGGTTGGCCAAGCCCAACAATGCCTTTCTACGAACAGAGAAGACACAACCTTCACTATTACCCATTGCTGGATTAACCAATTATTAATTTATTAAAGTTAATTAGTCTCTATTTATCGTAATTGGTGTAAGTATCATAATTTATTTCGTAAAATATATAAATAATTCACAACATTTTAAACAATTTAGTTATCTGAATTATTACCTATTATCTTCAATGTATCTATTTGTTTATTTCATTATGTGACTGGATATTAGTAAATAACCACTAAAAATTTGTCATAATCGTTTGGTATTAATATTTTATTATTATTATAACATTTATTTCTTATTTCTTAGGCCGATAAAAGTTACTCGTAATTAAATTTTATATTATTGCTAAATAATCCTTAAGTTGTACTATTAATAAAAATTACATTTTGTTGTTACTATCCTATAATTATTATAATAATATTTTTATTATTAACATCGATGGTCGAACTCTTATTCTAACTAGTCTTCCAATTATTATTGACTCCCAAAAGTATTATTAACATTTATGTCAAGGTGCTTAAAGAGTATATATGTGACTTTCAAGATTTATCAATAATACTAATCTCACTATTTTTAGTATTGAATTGTGTACCTGTTCATACTATTTAGATCAATTATTCTCAAATCCATATCAGCTAAATCTATTGGTGTACCCTACAATTTTTACTTCGTTGAAAACAAACAAATCATTCAATCAAATAACTCTTTTAATTATAAATAGCTTTTAGTGATTAAGATTTATCTCACAACCCAAACTAATCTAGTTCTCTAACTGACACTGGCTATTTCTATCTTTTCCCAAATAAGATCTAATAGTGAGCTCTGATACCAACACTGTAGCGCCCCCTAAGCTAGCAGCTAACTAAACCAAGAGATTAACTAAATCAATAAGCACTAAGAATCTAAATCATTTACTTAGACATTCAATTAAGAAATCTGCTATAAAACTTAACCCAAAACTAACCCCGCTCTGAAATATATATACATGGACTTCTCTCAAATGATATATATACAATAGTCATTTTATTTGCAAATAGAATAAACAACATAATAAACATAGAAGAAGTTAACTAATTAACGGAGTCAACTCCTCGAAGCTTTCGCAACGCAACTCTGATCTGTCTCTGAAACTGAAAGTGGGAAAGGGTGAGCACATCATCCCTAGAAGGGGTGCCCGACATGAATAACATTTAACTTTAAAGAAATCATGAACAAGATTTGTAAAACAATTCATGTTTTCCTAAACATCAACAAGTGACCAATCCGGTTGAAATAAACAAAACATCTATATGGACAAACTCATTCTTCAAACAATATATATTAGTGATGCCGGGTTTTTCCACACCTACATAGCTATATTGATGCCGGTTCCACACCTAATAAGCATAAAAGCTGAATTCATGTAGATATAAATGAAGGAGCGTATCCTATATACCAAACGTGGAAATGCTTATTTCCAAAAACAATTCATAATGAAAAACATTATAAGTCCTTTCCAATTCATGGAAAGATTCAAAGAATCAACAGAACAAATCATAATACAAACTAAACAATGTATGAAATGCACGAATAGACAAAGCATGAGTTTGTAAAACATAAACTTTTGTAAAAAAACAAAAATGGTTTCAAAAGAGTTAAAAGTATTCCCACCTTTTTTGATGACAAGCCTCACATACCTTGAGATCCTCATTCCACTGGTTCATCCTTTGAATCGATAGTTGTTAATTAAGAGTAATTGTTAATCACACAAGCACTCTAAGAGATTATCCAAAAGGCTCATACAAGGCTCATATCATAATCTCATACAAGTCTCTAGTCATAGGCTAAGTGGAATGACTAATGGTTCTAGTTTTAATAATGGTTCTATAACATGGTATTAAGTGTTTTAGGCATAAATTAATATCTACTTATCCAAATGGGGTCAGATTGGGTGTCATCAGAAAGGCTTCGAAAAACCCTACAACTTTACAGAAGGAACGTAAAGCTAATTCGGACTATAAAGGGTCCAAAACATCAAAATACTAATATGTCCCTAAACCCAAGCCCATGGGCCTAATCCGGCACGGATCACTAACCAGCCCACTACCCATTTACTGATCCATCGGGTCAACCCATACCTGATCCATTAACCCGTTTCTCTAACCCACGACCCGACACGACTGACTTGGTCTGACTCGGCCATCTTCTTCAACAGTTCTCTGAAAATATTCTAAGTATTCACTTAAAACTCAACACGAGAGGTCATCTTCTAAGGCCTCTAGATTACGATATATAACTCCAAATTAATCAAGTTATAACTCATTAGAATTACGAGTTCATCCTATACAATTTATGCGTACTGAATATTTTCTATATCCTATTCTAACCTATCTAAATGATCCCATACATATTGATCATCGCGACTGTTTCTACATGGTATTGGCTGCGTCGACTACTTTTCTCTCACTGGTATCTCACTCGATACTCAACCAAACGAGACAAACCGTATATCAACATAAAGACCACCCGACGGACTACAATTATCATTTATAGGATAAGTCTAATTATGTCTCTAAGTTACCTAGAAAAGTTTATATTTTATGTCCAACGAAAAAAATACCACTACATGAAATCATAGATTTTCAAATATTAAGAACATGATTAATTTTGGTTATTATCAACATCAAAACACTACCCAATTGATGTAAACATACTAGGATCATCTAGAAACATTACCGTGATTAGTTTACAAGTTTTCATCATCATCATGGTTTATCATCAATCATCTTAATTAAACAACGTTACTTCTTCTTCTTCTCTCTCTATCCAAGTTAGACTCCCCTTTCATTCAAAAACAACTACTAATCATTTTTACTTCCCTCTACTGATATATACACTATCTCAATTTCAATGTCAATCTTTCAATCATCAATTACCAACCTATATATCCTATTTGGTTTCTCATAAGAACTCTATTTCTCTCTTAAAACTGCCATCACCTTTATTTATCTTATATATATATTTTTCTCTCAAACAAAACACCTCACACTTATTAACTAGCTCTCTGCCTTCCTCTCCTTCTATTTCCCTGTTTTCTCTTCAACTCTCCACCTCCACCTTCATTCACGTGAAGATGATAAGAAATCAAATTAATTAGTTTTAAGTTTCATAATTATTCTTTACACCATATTTACACCGTTAGTATTACCACCTTGACCTCATTACTAAGGGCTAACTATTTTACTAATGAAAGGTTCAACCAAAAACATAAGTCCGGTCCATGTAATTCAATGTCCAAAGTCAGGTCAATGTTATCGGTCAACAGCAACGGTCAACGGAAGGTTGACTAATTTCTACTCCAACTTTCGAGCTTCGTATCTTCTTCGTCCGGTATCTGATTTGCCCGTTATGGTAGTCCATTTTGCATAACTTTTCGATATCTATCTAATGATACTAATTTTATTTCCAAATTATTATTATATTATTTTTATTAATTATTGTTCACATTTAATTAATCGAGTTGGTAGAGGCTAAATCGTCTCGTTTCCTATGAGTAGGCTTGGGATCCGTCGTGGGCCTCGTAAAGTGTTGCAGGCGCCTTCTAGACAGAGAGGTGATGATATTCTTACACTACACCCTCGAAGAGTAGATGACCTTGTTGTGGATATGATTCTTTGGTTGACCGTGTCTTCCGAGATTTGACAGTGAAGGGATTCTGTGTAGAGCCTCAGTCCCCAAGTATGATTTACATGTTTCTTTGTAGTGATTGTTGCTACGGTAAAGCTCTGACTGGTATCAATAAAAGAGCAGCAACAGTTCTTGGCAGCAGATGTAACCAGAAGAGACTATATTGTCGTGGAAACAAAATATATTGGAAGGAATTACATGGGCGTCCATGGAAGCAAAGGGATTGGCTGGATGTGTAAACGAGTAAACTGTCCACGACCACAAGCTTTGGAGAAATGGATCAAAAAGTGGCCACAACTACGAACCTTGGCTGGTTGTGATCACGATCCCTGGCAGGGAGGAGTGGCGACTTCTGGAGAGAATGTTGAAGTGGTTTCTGGAGCGAAACATTGAAGCGGAGCGGCTTCTCGAGAGAATGTTGAAGCGGCTGCTAGAGCGAAACATTGAAACGGATCGGCTTCTCGAGAGAATGTTGAAGCGGCTTCTGGAGTGAAACGTTGAAGCGTAGCGGCTTCTGGATCTAAAAGCGTAGCGGCTTCTCGAGAGAATGTTGAAGCGGCTTCTGGAGCGAACGTTGAAGCGGAGCGGCTTCTGGATCTGGAAGCGGAGCGGCTTCTCGAGAGAATGTTGAAGCGGCTTCTGGAGCGAAACGTTGAAGCGGAGCGACTTCTGGCTCTGGATGCGGAGAGACATCTCCAGAGAATGTTGAGGCGGTTCCTGGAGAGAAACGTCGAAGCGTCTGCTGGAGAGAACTCCAGTGAAGGCGCCATTAACCCTTGACTTCGAAAAACGAGTTGATACTATATGTCGTATGGGAAGACGGCACACAAATAGTATTGGTCGGAAAGTCGTGCTTTTCTCCTCATGAAAAAGAATACGCTTCTTCTGTTTGATTTTCCCTTGCAACTCTCAGAGTCTTGACGGTTACAATGTTGAAGTCAGAGGCCGTGGTGCTGTCAAACTCGACATCCTTTAAGTGAACAGTGGCTAGGATTCCCCAGTTCCATCTATTAATCGTGCTTTCCAAGAGAGGTTGGGGTTTGGGAACGGCTTCACTGGCTGGAAACAACTGCTTTTCTGATACAGTGCGGTTGAGGGCTGCAGATGTCTTGACGCTGCACCTTGGAGAAATACAGAATCTCACATAAATGTTTCATCATAGACTGCACGATTTTGTGGACGGAGTCCCCAGAAATTATGCAGGAGGGTTGCTGATTTTCTTTGCCTCAATTTTGGAGAAGTCTTTCCTGATCTTCACGTGTGATGAAATTGGATTGTTGATTCCTTTCTACTGGGCGTTTAGGAGCAACGCGAGCATCTTCATATATAAAGGCGCGTCATGCTGAAGTGCCTGTGCTGGATGTTAAAAGTATTCCTTGTCAGCTCCATCTGGGTTTGACGTGACTCTTGTGGCGGCCGCTCCGTTAGTGTCTTGAGGAAAATAGGTATCTCTTTCTGAGTTGTAGCCATGTATGTCTGAGCCTTACGAGAACCTTTTGTATTTCCATCAAATCAACAGTGGTAAGAGGAGACCGGCTTCCTCTGGTTCCTCCAGTCTCTCGTCCTGATGGTGGAGTAGCGGAGGCTCTGGTGACGGTTGGAGGTGTCACACTTGAAGAAATGTTGGGGGTGGCGGCAACGTCTCCGGTTCTGGTGATCGGAGGTGTAACGCCTGAAAGAACATTTTCCGCACTGCTAGTGTTGACAGGTGACGTACTAATGCCACTAGAAGGAACGTTAATACCGAGGATGATTTCGGCGCTAGTGTTTTCAGGGTTTGTTGCTGATCCGAACCTGAGTTCTACCATCTTGAGATCGGGATTAAAAAATGAAATTGGAAATTGATATTGCAACCGAGAGATTAATCTCCCACTGCGGTCGCCAATTGTTTGTAGGTGAAAACTGCTTCTGCCGGTTTTGGTAAATTCGTGTGTGTGAATGAGAAACGAGTCTAGACCCTAAACAATCTACTGCACGGTAGTACTTTTGATTCGAGAGATCAATCTGTACAATCCTGGCCTAAACCAAGAGATTGTCGTTCCAGGATTGCTTCGGTCACAAAGTGAAGGAGAAGGGTTGGTCTTAGGTAGGGAAGCGAAGAGAGTGTTGAGACCAGAATTGTTGATTCTGAAGATGTAGTTGTTTATGACTTGTATCTGAAAGTAGAACTGGCTATCAGAATGGAAAGCTACCAGGTGATTTCTAGATATTGTGTTGTTGCCGACAAAAACTTGTTGTTTGGTGGAAATAGGTGAAGCCTATTTATACAAGTCATATTGAAACGTACCCTGGTCTAGTAGGAAGTGGAAACGATTGAGTGGTGGAAAAATAGAGTAATGTGTAACCGTCAGACAATATGCCTCCATGATGAAGAAAGTGAATTTATGTAACCGTCAGACATTATGCTTCCATGATGAAGGAAGTGAATTCGTTTACACCGTTACTTTTCACCACCACTAATTGTCCCACTTCATGACACTTTCTTATAACGGGCGCATTGCACGCTGCACGATGTAAACCTCTAGACCAATACCCTGATGAGCATCCCCCAGTTTGTGACATGTTTTATGTCTCGAGTGTTTTCGTGGACAACATGTAGCACTTTTCTACGTATGGAAAGTCAAAGTCAAGGGACTTACCGCAGGAAAATAACATGTAATACTATTAGGCTCATTTTGGCTGGTCGCCTAAAACTTGCCACAGGTTTTTCAGTTTGGTGGTGAACTTCGACGGCTGAGATCGCATCTCATGAAGGAGGGTAGCCGTTGATTATGGATACCTTGTGTTGGCGCCTGATAATGGCGCAATGGCGTATTGGTGCACGCCAGTGGCAATGTGGCACGGCTGGCATAGCTCGTGCATGCCAGTGGCACGGTGGTGCAAGTGGCGCCTGGCGTACCCATGACTACTAGATTTAGGCGGTTGGTCGCCTAAAACTTGCCACAAGTCTGTTATCTCGGTGGCGCACTTGAATGGCTGAGATTGTAATTCAGGAGAGAGGGTGGCCGCTGATTATGGCCACATTCTGTTGGCACCTGTTAATGGCATAATGGCATGGCCAGGCCTGTGGCGTTGTAACATGGCCAAAGCTAGGATTTGGCTCCGTGGACAAAGTTAGGGCTTGGCGGCGTGGCCAAGGCTAGGATTTGGCGTTGTGGCCGAAGTTGGGGCTTGGCGGCGTGGCCAAGGCTAGGATTTGGCGGCGTGGCCAAAGTTAGGGCTTGGAGCCGTGGCCAAGGCTAGGATTTGGCGGCGTGGCCAAAGTTAGGGCTTCGCGGCGTGGCCAAGGCTAGGATTTGGCATCGTGGCCAAAGTTAGGGCTTGGCGGCGTGGCCAAGGCTAGGATTTGGCGACATGGCCAAAGTTAGGGCTTGGCGGCGTGTCCAAGGCTAGGATTTGGCAGCGTGGCCAAAGTTAGGGCTTGGCGGCCCGACCAAAGCTAGGATTTGGCGTCGTGGCCAAAGTTAGGGCTTGGCGGCGTGGCCAAAGCTAGGATTTGGCGCCGTGGCCAAAGTTAGGGCTTGGCGGCGTGGCCAAGGATAGGATTTGGCGATGTGGACAAAGTTAGGGCTTGGCGGCGTGGCCAAGGCTAGGATTTGGCATCGTGGCCAAAGTTAGGAATTGCCACGGGTGGCATGTTTGGTGTGTCGTTTGGCATGTGCACCTGACGTTCTTGTTTTGGCATGTTTGGCATGTTGTTAGTTTGTTGGCGCGGTTTTGGGAAGCCAACATGGTATGGCGACCTCTTGACACATTTTCCACCTCTTTTAAAGTTGTGGCAGGTTTAGAGCAACCTGATTGGTCGATTGAAAAAGGGGGTCGGCAGGCAACATGGGGTCGGCCTCATTCTAAATGCGTGTGGCGCATTTTGAGCGACCTTATTGGTCGATGGAAAGAGGGCCGACAAGCTAGGGCGTGGCCACACTTTCAGTGCGCTGTGGAGAATTTAAAGCAACCTGATTGGTCAATGAAAAGGGGGTCGTCAAGGTAGGGCGTGGCCACACTTCCGGTGCACTGTGGAGGATTTAAAGCGACCTGATTGGTCGATGGAAAGGGGGGTTGGCAGGTAACATGGGGTCGGCCTCATTCTAAATACGTGTGGCGCATTTGGAGCGACCTGATTGGTCGATGGAAAGAGGTCCGGCAATCTAGGGCGTGGCCACACTTCCAGTGCGTTGTGGCGGATTTAAAGCGACCTTATTGGTCAATGGAAAGGGGGCCGACAAGCTAGGGCGTGGCCACACTTCCAGTGCGCTATGACGGATTTAAAGCAACCTGATTGGTCGATGGAAAGGAGTCCGGCAAGCAACATGGGACGACCTCATTCTAAATGCGTGTAGGGAATTTGGAGCGACCTGAATGGTCGATGGAAAGAGTGCCGGAAATCTAGGGTGTGGCCACACTTCCAGTGCGCTATGGAGGATTTAAAGCAACCTAATTGGTCGATGGAAAGGGGGACCACAAGCAACATGGGTCCGACCTCATTCTAAATGTGTGTAGCGCATTTAGAGCGACCTGAATGGTCGATGGAAAGAGGGCCGTCAAGCTAGGGCGTGGCCACACTTCCAGTGCGCTCTGGCGAATTTAAAGCGACCTGATTGGTCAATGAAAAGGGGGCTGGCAAGCTAGGGCATGGACACACTTCCAGTGCGCTGTTGAGGATTTAAAGCGACCTGATTGGTTGATGGAAAGGGGGGTCGGCAGGCAACATGGGGCCGGCCTCATTCTAAATACGTATGGCGCATTGGAGCGACCTGATTGGTCGATGGAAAGAGGGCCGGAAAGCTAGGGTGTGGCCACACTTCCAGTGCGCTGTGGCGGATTTAAAACGACCTGATTGGTCGATGGAAAGGGGGCCGACAAGCAACATGGGGCCGACCTCATTCTAAATGCGTGTAGCGCATTTGGAGCGACCTGAATGGTCGATGGAAAGAGGGCCGGCAATCTATGGCGTGGCCACACTTCCAATGCGTTGTGGCGGACTTAATTGCCTAGTTTGGCTAAGCATAGTTTCGACCAACGGGGTCTAATATACTGCGTAGGCGCGAAACCCTAATTTTACAAATCAGTTTAATATTTGAATCTTGTGAATTATCACAAAATTGATTGAATTTTGTGTGTTGACACAGAGTTCTTTAAGTTTATTGCCAGAGAGCAGTATGCTTTCAGATTTAATTTTTATGCAAGGACCTTAACCTTGATACTTGGAAATTCGTGCTACTTTGTTGCGAGTGAACACAAATTGTCATGCCATATCAATATTAAGGGTTTAGCCGGGGAACATAGCACAGAAAGCATTCAAAGAAACTTATATTAATTGAATAATATAGGCAGGGTGTCGAAATTTACAGAATATCTGGGATTGTTGCTATATGCACCATTCTGGATAAATTTCATGTGAATATATTGAGTTGCTCAATAAATGCGCCAGTGAAGAGGTCGAACACTCGTCACTTTTGCATGGCTCCGTTTCTTTGCAAAGTGACGGCACACTGAATGCAGGGTTTTACAAATTTAGCCCTGAACTAAAAACCACCGTCAACAATAGGGTTTTCCCTAAATGTTTTATCACAATTCTCAACCCATTTGGTAAATTACCCAACCCATGTTTCATCGCTTTGTGGATAATGGTAAAACCCAGAATTCCTAACGAAAATTAAAAATCAGGAGGTGAACTTTTAATCTATTAAATCCCTAGAAATAAACGAACATAAGTTGCAATAACAGAATAATAGTGAAACTATTGAGGGAGATAAGGGAGAGAATTAATCTATGAGAATAGGACCTGAATGATATTTACGATGATGCCTGAGAAAAGGATCATAACACCAAGAGAAAGAACCACAGCTGATGCTGCGATTTCCATGGCTGAGTTCAATCTCCGAATTTAATCTACCGGGTCTTGTTTGTTGACCGGTCAAGATAAATAAACGAACAATGATTAATCTTTTTCGAAAATGGTTGATGGTTATCCGGTTTTTATGATGAAAACGGCTAACCATTAGCCGTCCCTGGATTTCTCTGGAAAAAAATCACAAGAGCTAGGCCCTTCCCAGGATGAGGTGTAAAAGCATTTGAAAAGAGGTTAGGCATCTCCATAAGACCTGGTCTAAGAGTAAAGAGAAAAGGGAAAGCTATGTGTCAACAGACAGTACAGTTACAGGTAATACAGTTGTAATAATAGAAAATAGAAAAGGTGATTAACACCTGAGTCTTTACTCATACGTGTGTTTCACACACACTCATTCTCACAGAATCCTTGCTCTTAAAAAACAAAAAAACTAACTGCCTTTACGGGATCTGCGAGAAGCTAGAGAGTTTTACCGCCAAAAACTCGGAAAGACTTTCCGGAATCTACCCCCACAATGACACGGTGTACTTGCCCCACAACGGTATTGCTCATCTTCTTCTTCTTCGTTCTTCTTCTTATTATTATTATTATTACTGTCCTTTTCCTCGTCTTTTTGTTATCCACCTTCCTCTTCCTTTTCTTCGCTATTCTCATGACGAATATTTCCCCAAGTCCCCTTCACCTTCTTCTTTCCAAATTTAATCTCTCTATAAATATCTATGCTAGGGTTCCAATTGGTGCAAACTCTCTCTATGAATATCTATGCTTGGGTTCCAATTGATGCAAACAAAATTTTAAGCTGGCACTGGTGACAGTAATTCTACCTCCTTCATATAAGAAAATTAAAGGTAGTTCTTTCACTGTTCTTAATTTCTCTATTCTGTTCTGTTTCAATCGAACTTTAAGTTTTATATTTTTAAAAGTCGATTTTTTTCAGAAACTCTGTTCTAGGGTTTTAACGAAAATTGGTGCCGTTACTTTTATACTTTACTGTTTGATTAGATATCAGTGATTTTCAATGGAGAATCTCAAAGGAGGGAGTAATTTATGTAATGAGGATTTAATGTCTCAAGAATATGAGGAGGATAACACTGACTCTGGTTTGGGTTCAGATGATGATATTAATTTGTCAGAATCGGGTGAAATTGGGGAAGAATTATGTCAAGTAGGGAACCAATGTTGTAGTATTCCTATTGAGTTATATGAGCTTGAAGATTTAACTCAAATTCTTTCGCTTGATACATGGAACAATTGTTTAACTGAGGAGGAGCGTTTTGGTCTTGCTGAATACCTTCCTGCTTTAGACCAGGACGCGTTTACTTGTATTATGGAGGAGCTGTTTAATGGTAACGATTTCAATTTTGGAAGCCCTTTGATGAAGTTTTTCAATATGTTGAAGGGAGGGTTATGTGAACCGAGTGTTGCACTTTATAACCAGAATTTGAATCTCTTGATGAAAAACAAACATTACCACACACTTAAGAATTATCAGAACTCTATGGTGTCTAGGCTTACGCACGCCAAGGATGCATGGAAGAAGAACTACAATGGGTGTGGCGTTGATGAGAGGTTTCGTGTACTGAATTCGACTAACCCTCGAAGGAGTTCGATGTTTGAAAGTATGGAACATTCAGGGTCGGAGAGTGATTCTTTACAGAGAGATGAAGTTGATGATGACTTGTGGACCAATAGCATGAAAAGTTGTGGGTCAAAGATGGGTAATCCTGCTTTGTATAGGAAAAATTGTGGGAAAGGGATCTTAAAATATACTGGATCCAAGGTCCCTCTAGTGAAAGAATATGGTTTACATTTACATTCTGTTGCTAGGAGCCGGTCATCCCAAGATCATGACAAAAAGGCCACTATTATCCGATTCTCTCATCTGCCTCCAGTTGAAGATCGTATTAGGAGTGCAAAAAATAGATCTCATCAGCTAGTTTTCAGTGGATACGGAGTGGACTACTTGAGAGGAAGTCAAGACTTCGACTCCACCATGAATCAGCCGAGAAAAGGTGATGGCTGGGGTATCGGAAACAAGAAATGGAAGATGGGGCAGGAGTTCCAAAGTGGTGGTATAAACAATGCTGGTCACAGTTCAAAAGTTAAGCCATTCAGCAGTTATTTTCCTCAAGGGAATGACAGGTTTGTTTCTTCCTATTTTAGGGACAGTACGTCACAAAAGAAGATCAAAAGGGGATTCGTTAATAAAGGAGGAGATTACATGCAAAAACGGAGAGGCATGGTTACGCTCACTGATAGTTCCGAAACAGAATCAGAGTCGTCGGATCAGGATGGTATAGAGGAGGATATTGATAATTCGATAAGGACCTCAAGTTATACGTGTGATGCATTCGCAGGTTGCCATTCTGCTATGGTGAAGTCAATGCCAGCACATATGGAGGCTAACTTGTACAAAAAGCGGAATTTTAACGAGACTAAGCATCCATCTAAAATTCTGAAAGTTGGAAAGCACAAGGGTAAGAAGAGGGATTCTTGTTACTCGGATAGCATTCCTAACAATATGGTAGAGAATGGCCATATGCTGCTTGACTACGGTCAAAAGTGGCAGCCTCCAGCAAAGAGAAAACCGAAAGGAAGATTTGATGGTGACCATTATGTCCTTCAGTCTAATACCATGCACAATTATAGCGATGGAGAAAATGAGTTGCATGTAACACCTAATTTAGCAGATGATCATTTGGTGGTTGATAGATTTGGGAAGAAAGATCATGAAATGCCAAAGATGCCTTTGTTTGGGTGCAACTCTTTGACAAAGAATATGAAACAGGGTGAAAGGAGAGTGAAGGTTGATTTTGATTCTTTGATCCAATCAGGGACATCTGAACCATTTGTTGTAGAGAGTGAAAGGGTCGACGCTGAGCTAGAAACATCACCAATGAAGTCTTACACTTTGGTAACACCCACAATTCACACTGATTTCTCATTCTCAGTTATACATCTACTTTCTGCTGTCCGTGTGGCAATGCTTACTCCACTAGAAGAAGATTTCTCAGAGATTGGCAGACATATGGAGAAGAGCTATGAGAACGTGGATGCATTTACTCCTACACAACCTGGTAAAAGATTGCCTTTTCTCACTGCTCAAGAAATCATCAATCGTGTGAGAGTTAACCCTGGAGACCCTTGTATTCTTGAAACACAAGAACCACTTCAAGATTTAGTAAGGGGAGTGCTGAAAATATTTTTATCTAGAACAGCACCATTAGGAGCGGAAGCTTGGAAGACGCTGGTGTCATTTGAAAACACCAAGAAAGTTTGGTCGTGGATTGGTCCCAGGCGGTCGGATCCTAACATTGTTTTAGAGGAGACGTCGTCTATGGCTTGGGGTCTTCCACACAAGATGCTTGTGAAATTAGTCGATTCCTTTGCTGATTGGCTGAAAAAAGAGCAAGAGGCCCTTCAGAAAATAGGAAGCCTTCCACCACCACCTTTGATGTATATGAAACCCAATGCAGACGAGAAGGAGAGGTTTAAGAACCTAGGAGCTGTTAGGAATGTTATCACCATTAGCCCAAGTTCTGAAGAAGCGAAGGCGCATTTCCGTAAGGAGGAATATGTTAGGTATTTTGTGCCCTACAGAGCCTTTTTATACACAGCCGCCGATGGTACTAAATCTGCAGTTGCTCCTATGAGTAGGTTCGGTGGTAAAATGACATCAAAAGTTCGGGAACATTTTATGCTTAAATCTGATCGGCCACCATGTTTTACAGTCCTCCGTGTTGTGAGAGATGCAGCTTCTAGATTGCCTAGTGGTATTGGCACCAGGGCAGATGTTTGTGCTTTAATTAGAGATTCACAGTATATTGTGGAACATGTTTCTGATTTTGAACTAAATCAAGTTACTAGTGGCGTCTGCACTACGAACTCGATCCTTGTGTTCGGTATCGTAGTGATAAAAAGTTGTGGGTTTATTTACACAAAGATCGAGATGAAGAAGAATTCGTGGATGACGGTACCTCGTCTACAAAGACTTGTAAGAAACCAAGAAAACTCCTTTCAGAGGCAAGGGAAGGAACACCAAATCAAGGAGATGAGGTTTTATGTGATGGGTCTATGTCGAATTGGGTGGAATATAGTGAACCACTTGTAGGCTCATTGGCGCAGGAGTATGTCAGATAGCAGGCCTGGCTGGTCTTTAAAAAAGAACTGCAAGTTTCAGTAGAGGTCATCCACCAACTTCTCCCATAAATTAGTGTCTTTTTGTTTCAGACTCTAGGTTTATCTTAGCTCTTTGACCTGTATATTATTGAACTTCGCTTCAATACATTATATTGAATTTTGGATATTCCTGGTAAAAATTAAGGTTTGGTGATCATTTTCATCTTTTCTTGTTAGTAAATTTGCCATCTTCTCAAGGACTTGTTGCTTTCAGTTTTAACTGAACTATGTAAGAACCTCATATCGGTGTTCTGTTCAACCCCATGAAACCTTGACCATCTTACACTCATATTAGTCGGTGTTCTGTTCAACATATCAAACACAACTTCCAGCACAACAGCAACTAAAATTTGATGACAATGTGAAAAACATGAATCATTTCTTGCATCAGCAATGACTCAAAATAATGTCTTGCGCCTTTTAATACAAAATCACACTCAATTAAGAAAATGGTGGTTCATGAAGTGGTTCACTCAATTAAGAAAATGAAAACTAAAAATGGAGGTCTAGGAATTATGATGGACATGTCCAAGCCATTGACAGGGTCAATTGGAACTTTTTACTCCAAACCCTTTCTGCTTTTGGTTTCAGTAAGGAGTGGTGTAGTTTAATCCATCAATGTGTGTCTACTGCATCAATTGCAGTGCTTCTAAATGGCACACCAGGTAATTTTTCCACTCCTACAAGAGGGTTAAGGCAAGGAGATCCACTATTCCCTTACCTCTTCCTAATCTGTATGGATGTTTTCTCTAGGCTCCTTTCAGCAAAAGAAAAAACCAAACATATAAGTGGCATAAAAATATCTAGGCATAGTATCCCAATCTCCCATCTTCTTTTTGCAGACGATTGTCTGTTGTTCTCTAAAGCGAGTCTAGTTAATTGTAAAAATCTTTTAAATATCATTAACCAATTTAGTAATGCATCTGGTCAGCTCATAAATTTTTCTAAGCCGGGCATTTTCTTTAGCAAAAGAATTCATTCTAAATTTCAAAGAATTATGATTAGAGTCATTAGACTTATGAAGATTAAGAAAATTAGCATTACTGACTCTTTTATTTAGGAGCTCCTTTATTTATTGTTAGATCAAAAATCAAGACTTTTAATAAGATAGTCACTAATTCAGAAAACAGAGCTCAAAGTTGGAATGGCACAACTTTAGTTCAAGCAAGTAAAAAAGTCCTAATTAAATCTGCTTTATCTAGCCTTCTCATATACCAAATGGGGTGTTTTTCTTTGCCAATGAAAATTACTGATAAAATAGATGCAGTCCAAAGGGACTTTTGGTGGGGTAAACAAAAAAACTCTAAGAGTTACTTTCCCAACAGTTGGGGCTTTATGTGTAAATCAGTTGAAGTAGGTGGTCTAGGCTATAATGAAGCAAATAAAATGAATAAGGCAATGATTGCTAAACTTGCTTGGAGAATTGCAACTCAACAGAACACCCTTTTAGGCTCTGTTCTAAAGAACAAATACTTTAAAAACTCAACTATTTTCCATGCCAAAAAATATTACAATGCTTCGTGGATATGGGGATGCATTATGCAGGGGTATCTCTAATCCACAAATTCAATTGTTGGGAGGTAGGCGGCGGTAGGTCTATCAACATTTGGACTGATAAATGGATACCAGGTATGGAACAAAACCTAATGTCTTACTGTGGTTCTAAACAAAATCTCTTAACACTTGTATCTGAGTTGTTAGACTCAAATACCAAAAAATGGAATGTATCGAAAGTTAAAAGTAGCTTTGCTTCGGAAATTGTTGATATGATTCTAGGAATTAGAATTTTCACAAATCTGAATGGTACTCTGAAACAAGATATATTACGTTGGCTGCTTACTAACGACGGAAACTTTACAGTTAAATTTATGTACAAAAAACTGAAAAATCCTTCATTTGATTCCATTAATACCGATATAATTGCTTTCTGGAAATCCTTTTGGAATTTGAATGTATCGCAAAGAATTAAAATCTTCTTATGGAAGTGTATCCATAATGCCTTGTTAGGAAAAAACTGAGTGAACATATGGATGATATAGATACGACTTGCATATTTTGTGAGCATGATTGTGAATCTTTAAAGCACTTGTTTTTTGATTGTCCTTATGCTAAATCTGTGGCCTTACTGCCTCCTGTTGTGGGTATAACATAAAAGTAACTTAGATTATTCTTTTGCTCAAATGTATTCTAACTGGATAGCAGGTATATATAATAACTCTGAGATAGAAATCATGGCTACTAAATGTTGGTTGATTTGGAAGGAAAGATGTCTGAGAATCTTTGAATCCAAATCAACTACAAGCATTCAACTGTCTCTTGTTGTTCAGCGGCATTTGGCTTTTTGGTCTCCTCTGAGACAATCAAAACAGGGAGTTACTTCCCTTTATGTTTTACATAGACATTGTGACATAAATGCTAGTAGATGGTCAAAACCCCAAGTAAACCAACTCAAAATAAATTTCGATGCTTCTTGGATTGTTTCTTCTACTCCTGCTGGATATGGTATAATTCTGCGTTGTGATACAGGTGGTGCAATCCAAGCTACAGCTGGAATTTTCAGGGCATCCACAGCAGAAGAAGCAGAGACTCTGAGCATGCTGGAAACAACAAACTGGGCAAAAATAATGGACTTAAAGAACTTCTGGGTGGAAGGTGATTACCAGCGGCTAATCTTTTATGTTCATGACAAGCAGAGCAACATTTTTTGGAGAAACCAAGCCATAGTCTCTGAAACGGTGCAGATTCTAAAGACTTGTGGTAATTTTTTGGGGTTTATGTTTAAGAACAGGAAAGGCTATGAAGTGGCAAACATTTTGGCCAAAAAAGCGCGTAAACAAGGAATTCATAAACAACAATGGTTGTTGATGCCACACTTTTTAAATTCTGCTTTATCATCGGATGTATGTTTTTCTAATCCAGTTACTAGTTCTAGATTACAAAATGGGGTTAACAATGGGGTTAACATTATGTTGGTAGACACAAATATCTCAAATCAGTTTGACGAGGAAACCAACATTTTGGAAAATCCCATGTAACTCTTTGCTTTTCAATATAAGTAACTTTCAAGAAAGAAAAAAATGCAAAATCACACTCAAAAATCCCTATACGTAGATCTACATAATCCACTCAATAGAAAGCATTGGATTTCAAATAAATTGAAACTCCTACGCAGCCGAAAGAATAAAGCTATATGTTCGTAGCAAATATCAAAGATATGTACTTCACCCTCCAACTTCTTTCTAAACTTAACAAGATACGTGGACGAGAGAGTACATCATACGAGCTATTTATCTGTACAAGCCCTATTTTTTACTTCTATTTTCCCGGGAATCTCATCTCTCTTCTGTTTTTCGCTTTATTCACTTTAATTAATAGCAGTGAGAGGAAGTCTAGAGTCTCTCAACGACTGAGCGCTGATCTCGTATGGCCCTGATAAATGCTTTACATCCCCCCCATTTGCATGCTTGCCTGACTTTGCTTCCCAAAATGGCTTCAACAACTCCTCAAATGCCGGAGTTCTGAGTTCTTCGATGGATGACATGCTTGGTAGATTGTACGATCTCTTTCTTGGGGTTGAACAAGATGGCTCATCCACCTGAAAAAGTAAGTTGAAAATGGGTTAGTTTTATAAAGTTGAGAAAAGTGGATTAGTTTTATCAAGTTGGAAATGGATTCTTTCAGACAAATTAATTAAAGAAAACGATCACAAACATAAAGTACAACTCATACCGTGTACTCCTTCTCAAGACAGTTTCCTGCATTGTCTGTGATCTCAACAATCTTGTGGTAGTGACCACTCTTCAGTTCCCTCATATCCTCACAACAAGGATCAACCATAGAACTGATGTTCCCACGTGCCTCATGATCAAGTTTTAATGAATCTGCAAAAGCCCTTATTTTAATCTGCAAAAGTCTTATTAAAAGTATAGCTTGGTGATGAAAAAATGAACTTCCCGCTCAAGGAACTTACGGTCAATAGATGAAAGGAGACTCTTGTTTGCAATATCTACATCTTCAAGAGAAGATGAGGCAGCAGCAGATAGTCGACCACGAAGAATCTGGTTGGCTTCCATTCCGCTCCTACCAGAGAAGAATAATATTGATATTTAGTACTCGTGTAGGTCTTTTACCTCATAATTAAACTTATATTGCACTATAAGCTATACAATACGTAACTTACCGAACAATTGAATCTACAGATGCAGCATTGGCTTTCTCCACACTAATGAGGGACTCTTGTGCATCTTTCCATTGTTGTGCACCCATTTTTGCCTTGGTCATACTGCAATTGTCATAAAGAATTAATCCATTTATGCCTCGTTATAAAGAATTAACCCCACCAAGAATATAAGAGAAGTTTATTTTGGTGGCGTCTCGTTATATAGTAGTTCTTACCACTGCTTAAGAACTTCGTCCAAATCATTCTTTCCACTGTCAACTGCAGCAGTATCCTCGCAATAATTAGTTTCCGTTTTTTCCATGTAAGTTGTCCACTCTCCTTTAACAGACCCAGTGAAATCTTGCATTGTTGACACTTCTTGACGTAATTCATCAGTTCTGCACAATGCACTCTCTCGAAGACCGGCAACTGCTGTCTGAACCTGATAAAAGCAGTAGCTGAAGAGTTAGCTTTCACAATCACTTGGCATGGAACTTAATTATGATGAGAAAGCCATATTCTGGATAACTCTTGCAGGTGCCCAACATAAAGCAGGAACAAGCTAAGGCGGCCAGCAGACTTAGTTGATCGGTGTTATTACTAGTCTAGGTCTTAAAAAAAATACTAAACAACAAATTGTAGAAGTTTCCTGTGTTGGACACATACCAGCTTTTTCTTCCTTGCACTTGAACTTGCTAGTAGCTCTGCTACTTTCGCTAAAAGTTGTTTTTCTTCATTAGCCGCGCACTCCTACATAGCATCTAAAAATTCAAAACTATCCAAAAGGGAAGTTATTTTACCAAAGAAATAAATCAAATGGAAGAAGTTGCACCTCGTATTTCTGTTCAAGGTCGCACAATTTCTGGTCATTGGCAGTTTGTGATTCTTCCACTATCTGAGACAATTTTGAAGCATGTACGTCTAATGTCTGGAAGAAGTTTACTGTAATTCTGGAAATAGACCGAGTGGTTTCCACTGCTCTGGAGTATCCCTATACGCAAGTCATGGGGTTTAGATTAAGAAACTGAAAGTTACTGTCAGTAGCTCAGAGATGCAGTTAATGAGACAAGACATATCATTTACTGACCTCACGCTGTTGCTGTGCATACGATGTCAGCTTATCCCCTTGATTGGAGAGGCTACTTTGAAGTTTCGTAAGTAGAACGTCAGCCTCTTTAGCCACGCCCTTCAAAAGCTGACCCCCAGTAAAATAGTGATCAGCACAGATATAATTGATAAGGATGCTGAGAGAAAACTGATGTGTATGTCTCATCTATTTTAGGTTTCACCAAGCTCAAGAGTAGATGAACTTACATCCTCAAGGGCAGATGAGTGTTTAGAAACCTCTAAATTCATGTTCGCAAAAGTTGAACTAGAATTTCCATCAAGTTCCCCTGCTAGATCATCTAGAGTTTTAATTCCTGAATTATACATGGTTTGTAGCTTTCCAACCCGTCCTCGAAGTTCTTCAGTAGCCTATAACAGAGATAAATGAAAAACAGTAAGTTCAGCTCTATTTTCAATCAAGAATTCAAGATTCTAGGTACATTCACCCATTATTAAATATGTCATACATCTGCCTTTGTGGAAACAAAAGAATGCATATCTTCCTCCATTTCTTTAAGTTGTTGTTCCTGCTGCACCACAGAAGCTGACACTGTCTTGTGCAAGACCTCAAGTTGCTGAGTCAATTGAGATTGGAATTTCTGGACAATATTTCTGTTTCCATCTTCTATTTTATCTTTGCGCTCTACAAAACACCACATGGAAAAGTAAAAGGTAAGGTATATGCTACTATTCCAGTATTCATTATATAAGAAAACATGGGTACAAACCAATTTTGGCGAACAATCCTGACACATCTGATGCTGCATTCTCTAGTTCTGATCGAAGCTCAAATGCCCTTTCAACAAGGGCTTTTTCTGCAAAAACGACAAAGGATGTCAATAAGGAGAGAGAGCAAGAAAAGCAAGAATGTAATAGTAAGCATAAACCAAGGGTACTGAGACTACTAGGCAAAAGGACATCATGCATGCACAAAACAGAGGTTGAGGGGTGGGGGATATGAACTTATGAAGAGGAAATCCAGATTAAGTATCCAACACCGAAGTTTTCTTGGGTACAGAAGAAATAGGAATCTCCGCTGCTCATATGCATGAATAAGGTAACGGAAGAAATTAGATAGCTTCGCGCTCACCTGCTCGAAGGAGATTAGAGATCAAAAATTCTTTTTCTTTGATGGTTGCATTTGCTTGTCTATATCTCTCTTCTAGATCGAAAAGTGCATGTTCAGTATTTTCGAGTTTTTTCTGCGAGCAAAAAGTAACAAAAAAATATAATAAGTTTTTGCACTGCAGAGAAGAAGCAAAGAACAAAAAAGTTCGAGCATAACCGCTCCAAAAGCAAATTACCTGAGTTTTTTCGAGTTTTTCACTCAACTCTGCTGTCAACAATAACTGAGCATTATGAAGGTCCTGGAGCCCTTCCAATTGCTGTTCAGAACGTATCAATAATTGGTGAGAAAACTCCACATCAATTACTGGTAGTTAAACTCTACTTAAGGATGTTATATGTTCTTGCATTATGTTAGAACATATTACATCCTGTTTCAATTACTGACAACTGTAGCGGTACCTTGTCCTTGAATTCCGAATTAAGTTCCATGCGCTCTATTTTCTCAGCCATGGCCTGGAGAGTAGTTAAAATGATTAACTTTCTAAAGACCTTGAACAAAATATACAAATTCATGATATACCTAACAGTAATACCTTTTTCTCAGCTTCTTCTTGAAGATATCGATCCCGAGGGATATAGATACCATTCTTCTCTCTTGCAGCATAAACCTCTGAAGATAGAAAGATAGTGCATATTGGAAGCTAGAAATTTATTTCCATAAAGATACGGCATTTGGCAATCAACATATATCATTTAATGTTATTATTATTCTTCAAAGGGAAACAATTAAATTTAACTATGATCAAACATCAAGCAAGAAGAGCTTAATAACCTTGCTTAAGGCGGTCAATCTCGGAGTACAAATCCTTGATTACTGCAGATTTCATCATCTTCTGATTCACCTGGAAATAGTTTGGAGAGATTGGAACAGTCAAGGTTTGACGTATGAAGGAAACTTGGAGATCAAGAAGTTATAATTTAAAGATGGACCATCAACTATAAATCAAATCACTGACCTCAGGCTTGTTCTTGATATTTTTAGCGCGGTGTGCATAATCTAGGGTACTGAGAGTCTCTTCCAAACAGTGGATGGAGGGTGATACAGTGGCAATTATGCATGTCTTGGTTTTCCCTCCCAAGGAATCCCGCAGTAATCTTGTCAACTTGCTGTCCCTGATGTCAACCAATGCTCTTAAGAGGTTACTTACCTAGTCCATTATTCACATTAATGTTTCAAAAGTAGCAATAGAACACTTGAGCTGAAATTAGAGATACCTGTACGGAACATGTCCGGAGTGCTCAACAAGCGCATTAATGACTCTGCCTAGTGTAAGCAAGCTTTTATTAATCTCTCCAGCTTCTCTTGCTCTACCCTGCAAACAAAGATGCCCATGTAAAGTCTAAAAACAACAGCATCTGTAGGAGCCCCGAGTAATTTGAAGTTTCAGTAAGATATAACAAATAATGAATATGTCTCATAACTAAGTACTAGACATGTTTAACAAGTCGTAATATCGAATGAATGGGCATAAGTAATAATCGGTACCTCTCTCGCACCAGAACGTGAAATGTTCTCAGACCCAGCAAGATCAACAAGGTTAAGCTTTCCACATTTGATTAGCTCTTCTCCTTCAGGCGTGCACTCCTTTATGTGAATGGTGATTGAAAATATAGAGTGAGAACGACTACTTTGCTTGTTAAGAAGAGTTTCTGCAGTTTTCCTCTTCGCAGACCCTTTTTCCAATACTTTATATATTTCACTTGCAGTAGTCACTATCTCTTCTTCCAGACCTCTTACAAAAACACCCCCTTTCCCATCTTCCATGAGGGCGATTGGCTTTTTCGACTTGTCATCAACAAATCTTGATATTTCTTCTGGAGCCAAAAGATCACTTATCTCTTCATTGTACAACTCCAGGAATGTTACTTTCATGCTGTACTCAGCATTCTGGGCTTCAAGTATATCGAAAATTTCCCTAACAGATCTAGGTATGACACCAGCATCACTTGGAAATTCCCCATTCTATAAATTTAAAAAAAAAAAAAAAATTATAAGAAACCGCTATAGCCTGTAAGTCAATCAAATGTACTTAAGTTTCTAACAGATCTAGGTATGACACCAGCATCACTTGGAAATTCCCATTCTATAAATTTAAAAAAAAAAAAAAAAAAATTATAAGAAAACCGTTATAGCCTGTAAGTCAATCAAATGTACTTAAGTTTCTATATAATCAAAATCATACTTAAATTTCCCTAACAGATCTAGGTATGACACCAGCATCACTTGGAAATTCCCCATTCTATAAATTTAAAAAAAAAAAAAAATTATAAGAAAACCGCTATAGCCTGTAAGTCCACAAATGTACTTAAGTTTCTATATAATCATCTATATAATCAAAACCATACATAAGAACAACGAGAGTACCTTGGCTTTCTTCCCTCCCCCTTCCATAGTGTACGTTTTCCCAGTCCCTGTTTGACCATAGGCAAAAATTGTGCAGTTATAGCCTTCTAGGACTTCATTCACAATAGGAGAAACAGCTTGCTCATACAAGTCTTGTTGTTGGGATGTTGGACCAAAGACCTACACATGACATGAGTCTTATTAGCCGTAATCCTCCACAACACAAGTATGATTCTGAAGATAAGTCAAATAATAAGTCTCAGAATCTCACACCTTATCAAATGCAAATGTCCTGTCAATTTGTTTGTTTGCTATATTCTGAACTGCATTCACTTCTCTTCTATTCTCATTACAGGAAATCACTACAGGTGTATTAACCCTCATTTCATCATCACTTAAAGGCCTGTAAAACACAAAACACCACCAACATTCAAATTAAAACCTCCAAAAGCAATGAACAAACTTGTACATAAAAAATAAAATAAAATCAATCTATAATTTGATACTAGTTTTCTTCTTGTTTTACCTGCATCGAAGTAGAACCTGAACATTAACTCCTTTATCTTTATCGTGTTTATGACTAGAATTTCCGTCTCCTGACCGCAGATCTCTTGTCGCCTTATCAGTTGAACGAGGTGTTTGTGAAGGCGATAAAGATACTAATCTCCTCAGCTGCGTTTGTGGATCCATCTATAAATTTGTTTCACAGATCTCTAAAAACGTCTGCAAAATTCAACCAATACAGTCCACCGTTAGTACCAAACCAGTCTTAACAAAAAAAATAAAAATAGTAATCAAACTTTAATAAGATCCATCAAGATGAGAGAACGATTCGATCGAATAACGGATCAATGACCTAATAATCTTAAACAACAACTTAAGTCATTACAAACAAACTTACTGCCAAATGCCGGCCGATTCAACAACTTGGAAATGTAGACGAAAATTCCAAAACTTTTTTACAAATTTTGTGGAATAAATGAATTGCAGAAGAAAGAAATGATTCAAAGAATTTTAGACAGAGAGAAGAGTTTTAAAAGAGAGAAACTGAAGTATGATTCTCGTCTTGTACTATAAAATGGAGTAGCAAGACACGGGATAGAGAGAGAGAAAGAGAGGAGGTGGAGCCAAACTAATTATACCGTTAATGAAAAGTTAAGAATTAAACGACTAAGTAACTAACGGCGTTAAGTTTCCGGTTTCTATTTTTTTTTCTTTTTTTTTTTCTTCTTTCTGACCGTTAGTCCGATACCAACAAATTCCTCAGTAGCAATTTTTCATACCTTTAATTTAAATTTCAACGAATAAGAAAAAAAAAACTCCGAAGTTTTGAATTTTAAAAGAGTAATAATGATAGACGTACCGAAGTAAGCAATCGTGGAATGTACAGCGAGAGGAATGAACGGTCACAGATAAGCGTGTTTAGCATTTGGAGGAGATGTGGGGCAGGTGTGGGTACCACCACCCTCTCACACGGTATATTTTCTTGGGTCACTTGATCATTTTTTATTTTAAAATCTTCAAAACCACTTCCTAGTTCGAAGGAATTTTTATATACAGAAAACCCGTCCACGTATTTAAAATTTCTTTAGTCTAGTCTAGTCTTTATATTTGTAGGGGGAAGACGGCAACCACGTTGTTAGACCGTCTTTTGTTCCTTTCTTTTTCCATCTGCCTTTTGTCTTTCACTCTTCAGGAAATTTGATTGATTCGAGTCTGTTCTACTCTTCTGGAAATTATATGGGGATACCCGTCCTACTAAGAGCAACTGCAGTGGACGACTAAATCCAAATTTGGTGTCGAGTGGGTTGGTGTAGTGGGACGGACCATCGATCAAAATTTGATCAAAGAGTAAAACTCATACCAAATTTGGTCAGCGATCAAGACCAAACCCAAATATAGTCGGGTGTTTATATAATGTCCGCCTACCCGACGGGCGTTGGTATAATGTCCGCATGTAGCCGCGCGTTCGTAAAGTTAACGCCTGATGCAGGGCGTTGGTATAATGTCCGCCTGGATGGGACGTACGTAAAGCTAACGCCGGACACCCAGGCGTACATAAAGTTAACGCCTCTCTTGGGGCGTTGATATAGTCATGATCCCACCAGTAACTAGTTTTGAAAACTTTGCTTGGGGCGTTGTCTTTATCAACGCCCCTTTTTTTTTTTTTTTGAATCCGGGCGAACGTATAATCTCCGTCCCACACACCAGGCGTTGCTATAGTTCACGCCCCATACCAGGCGTTATCTTTATCAACGCCCCATATCAGGCGTTATCTTTATCAATGCCCCATGCCAGGCGTAATCTTTATCTACGCTGGACGATGAAGCGGACTTTATATCAATGCGCGACCAAATTTACTCGTCACCCGCTACGCCACAGGACGGACTAAACCCAAATTTGATCTTTTTTTCTTTGGTCTTTAGTTATACTCGCACCACTGTGGACGCTCTAAGGGCTCATACCATCTCATCAATCCAACGGTTAGGATCGTTTAATATTTTTTGTCATGTATGAAATGGTATCAGTCCTTAGTAGGACTGGCATCCCCTTTATAAATTGTGTAATGTTTTTTTCCGTTCGTTTTTAAGAACTGGGGTCTATCTCATATCAGAGGAACATAAGAAATGTATTTACACTGCAAATGCGTCGCCAAACATTGAACTACGGTTGAATTTTGGACAAGTTAATTATCAGATGAATTCAATGGAGATACTAGACAAATGACGTTGGTTGGAGGCTAAAGATTTTAAGATAGAAATGTTTCTAACACATAATCAAGTTTGAATAACAAAGACTTTGAACCTAACATCGTACAGAATCATCAGCAAATTGATTTGGATCTACGTATATATCAGAATTAATGATAGACATAGGATTAAAACTTACTAGATTTTTAGCGGTGCTATGTAATTTCTTTTTCTATTTTTTTTTTTTGATAACAAAGGAATTTATTAATTAAACAGTTCTAGGCACTGCAAGCCTGAGTAGCAAAGAATTAAACCACAAAGAATAATTTCCATACTCTTCTAATAAGAGTTTGTTACTTCTGACCTTTTTTGCAACATTGTCTGCAAAATTATTTAAATCTCTCTTAGCATGAGAGATTTTACAAACTTGAAATGAAGAAATAAGAGTTTTTATTCTATTGATGAGGTGATTGTTCTCCCATCTGACCTGGACTCTATTAGTAACAAGCGACTGCACCACAATTTCAGCGTCTGCAATTATATGAACTTCATTGATTTGAAGTGTGTTAATCCAACTCAGAGCTTCCAAAATCGCCATGCATTTTGGAGCCTCTGGATCTATCACTCCATCTGCATATGATCCTTTAACTCCATCACAGCTTCCTGCACAAGAAAACAACACCATACCAGTGCCAGCAGTGCTAGTCAAGTAATCAAATGAAGTATCAATATAAACCTTTGTAATATATGTCGTATGGATAACTTCAGAGTTAATCTGAGGCTGAACAGACAAGGTATTGTTAGCCGCATAAAAGAAATTCTGCAAATGAAATTGAATTCTAGTAACTGTAGAGACATGATTGAGAGTTTTGTTTTGGAAGACATTTTCACATCTCTCCTTCCAAATAACCCAAGTGGAATTTAAATTATTGTCCCTCTTTCTGATGGGCCTTCACAAATATCCTTCTCTACTATATTAATATCCTAATCTAAAAATAAGGGAATTTAATTAATTATGCTTTCCTTTAATACCCTTTTGAGACTTTAATGTTCACTTTTATATTTTAGATCTGAAAGGAAACGATAAATTTACACTTCTTCTTTCTTTACCATCACCACCACCCCTCCTGCCATTACCGTCACCTTTCCACCACCATCGCCATCCCCATCTCTACTACCAGCACCACCATCTTTTGACACACCACCGCAACCACCACAACCATATTTATCTCCACTATCAACAATATTTAGAATTACAGAGATAAATATTTTCTTCGTCGGAAGTAAATTTCAGATGCAGAAATCAAGTTTGATAATCATCATCAACAATTTATATTCTTCCTCTTGTTATACTCCTTATTTGTAAGACTGATTTTGATGGTCAGTTGAGCATTTAATAATTCAGGAGATTTGATTTTAGGTTTCGATTTTGTGGTGATTTTGAATTGAAGATTTGAATTTTCGTAGAAGCTTAATTAATTACTAAATTCGAAGCTGGTGACCTGGTGGTGCACCAAGGAGATATTAGAGAGCTTGGTTTGATGGGTTAGTAGTCTTCTTTATTCAGGATTTTGTTTTTACATTTTCATCAAGTTTTGTCATAAGATGTTGATTACGGTTATATTTTGGAAGTTTAAGAACTAAAGTTGTAGTTGTTTTAATGGGAATCCTTGAAGCTTTTTGCTGGATCTAATTACTGTTCTTAATTGGTTAATGTTTCATACTTTCTTTTATATCATGTTGATGCTGGATTTATGCTTTAGATGATTGTTGATGGATTTAATTTTTGATAATTATTGTGGTTTGTTGCTAGGTGAACAAAATTGGTGGCTACTGCAATGAAGGGGATGAAGTTGTTGTTGTTTATGAAGCTACAGGTGATGATTAATTGTTGTTGTTTATATATTTTTATGGGATCAATTGTTGTTGTTGACCCAATTTTTTATGGGATCAACTCATGTTGTTGACCCAATTTTTTATGGGATCAACTACTGTTGTTGATCCTTTCAACTCATATTGTTGACAATATTTCCTTGGATAAGTATAATCATGCTTGTAGTTTAAATCATGTAAATTTCTTCCAATGTTGAACTTGTGATGCAATGGTAGCATGACTGACTCCATGTCAGATGATGCATGTTCGACTCACGCCAAGTTCACTCTATTTTTACATGGATCAACTTCTACTATTGATCCTTTTTTTTTTTGATCAACTACAGTTGTTGATCCCTTAAACTGGATCAACTTCTACTGTTGGTTCTATTTTTATTTGGATCAACTATTGTTGTTGATACAAAAATATATGAACCAGTGGTGGTGGCGGCGGCGGCGACTGTGGCGGTGGTGGTGGCGGCGACGGACTAGTGGGGGTGGAGGACTGGTGGTAGTGTAATGGTGGTGGTGAAGGAGTGGTGGTGGAAAATTAGTGGTGGTGGCGGTTGGTAGGTGGTGGTTGTTGAACGATGGTGGTGGAATGGTAGTTGAATGTTGGTGGTGGTGGTGCTAGTGGTAGTGGTGAAGTGCTAGAGGAAGAAATTCTTTCCGTTTTGAAATAAAGAAAAATATTATATGGGTGAGGGTATTAAGGTAATCTAGTTTTAAATGGATAAGGTTATCAAAAAGTAGGGACATATTTGTTGTTGTATAAGGATATATTCAGTGGGGTTCAAAATTAAGGACATATAAATAACGTACCCATAACCCAACATCCAACCATTAAAGTAACTCTCCAAGTATTATTTTCATCTGCACTGTTATTATAAGGATTACTAAACCATGAAACTATCCAGTCCTTGATACTGTTACAGTTTCTTGCAACTTCATCCACATTAATGTTTAAACTTCTCCACACTAATCATGCATGCCTGCAAACTATTAGAAAATGAAACAGAGATTCCGTATTATGATTGCATATGTTACAATGGACTTGAATACTGCTGTTAAATCTGGCAGTTTTGTCCTTTGTTTGCACAATTTCTTTTAAGCATTTCCATATGAACAACTTTACCCTGTGAGGGACCTTCATTTTCCATAGTAGTTTCCAAACCTCTTTAGGGACTGAGTTAATGGATAGCTGTAGCTGAAAATTACTTTCAATTAATTTATTATAAGCACTATTTACTGTAAAAATGCCATCCCTTGTTGGTTTCCATCTAACAACATCTTCCTCATTGATATTGACATGTATTCTTGCGATTTTATCAACCACTTCAACAGAGAAAAGAGTATATAGTAAACTCATATTCCAGTTATTGGAGTTAGGAGATAAGAGTTCAGATACATACATATATTGTTGATGGCTTGTGCAAGAAGGAAACGGCTTGTCATTCAGATTTATAATCCAATTATCAATACAGATACGAGTTTTCTTACCATTACGGACTTCCATACAGATGTTCTCTTGTAAATTCTTAAGACCATCTTCAATGCCTCTCCAGACCCAACTTGAATTAGATCTGTCATGTTGAATATGAAGAAAGTCTTTATCCTTAAAATATTTATCTTTTAGAACTTTGACACGGAGTAACTCAGATTGAGTACATATCCGCCAAGCCATCTTAGTGAGAAGAGCTTGATTTAGCTTTTCAAGATCTCTAAATGCTAAACCACCAATTTCTTTTGGAAAACATAAGTCACTCCAAGCTATTGTATTATTGCCTCTATTAGTTCTGTAACCCTAGAAGAATTTCCTTTGAAGTGAATCTAATTTTTTGATTAGGTTCTTTGGAATTTTAAAAGTACTCATTTGATAAGATGAAACTGCATTGAGAACTGCTTTGACCATAGTTCCCCTACCAGCTTGACACATTGTACCTCATTTCCAATTAGAGAGTCTTCTTTCAAATGCGGAGTTGATATCTTCAAAAGATTTAACTTTAGACTTACCAATGAGCAATAGATAACCCAAATATTTCTCTTTACCATCATAATCTTTACACCAAGAATGTGACTAAGAGTATCACATTAGAAGGATCCATATTATTACTAAATAAAATGGAAGATTTGTCAAAATTAATGACTTGACTAGATTGTGAGCTGAAATCTTCAATAAGATTGAGAAGATTAGTCGCGCTGGTTAAATTGGTATGTGTAAAGATTAAACAATCATCTGCAAAAAGAAGATGATTAATAGGAGGTGCACCCCTAGCTGCCTTAATACCTGGGATTTCCTTTGAGTGATGAGCATTTGTAAGAGACCTTGAGAACCATTCCATAGCCAAAATGAATAAGAAAGGGGATAATGGATCACCTTGTATAATACCTCGTGAAGGTTTGAATTCTTCACATGGTGTTCCATTGAGAAGTACTGATAGAGAAGTAGTGCTAATACACTGTTGTATTAACTGAATCCATTCATCACAAAAACTAAAACTCTTCAAAACTTTCAAGATGAAACACCATTCCAATCTGTCAAAAGCTTTTGACATGTCAACCTTTAGAGCTAACCATCCATCTTCACCTTATTTCTTCTTCACTGAGTGTATTAATTCATGAGCAATAATAGCATTGTCATTTATTAATCTTCCTGAGACATATGCAGCTTGATAAGGAGACACAATTCTTTCCATTAATGGCTTCATTCTTGCAACCAGAATTTTGGATATAATTTTATATGAAGCATTGCATAAACTAATTTTCCTAAACTCAGCAGGAGTAATAGGCTTTTTAGTTTTTGGAAACAGAGAAATATAGGTTTTGTTAAGAGACTGAAGAATATGTTTAGAACTGAAAAAGATCTTGACCATATCACAAACATCTTCTCCAACTATACTCCATTATGACTTATAAAATCCAGCTTGAAACCCTTCAGGACCTGGGGCAGACCAATTTTCCATTCCTTTAATAGCAGAGAAACTTTCTTCATTAGTAGGAATAGCAGTGAGCAATCTGTTATCTTCTTCAGAGATAATCGTTGGAATATGGCTATAAAACCTCTCTTCAATAGTTGGATTAGAAGAAGTACTTATCTCTTGAAATTTATCAGTAAGCAGTTTAGCCAACTGATCCCTAAAATGGATCCAAGTACCATTTTTATCCTTGAGAGCATCAATATTATTCCTAACCCTTTTCCTCTTGGTAAGAGCATGGAAGTATTTAGTGTTGTTGTCCATGTCTTTAAGAAAGTTATCCCTGGATTTTTGTTTATTGAATTCATATTGAATTTGATGCCACCTCTGTAGTTCTGCATTTATCTCAAGAGCCTTAGAAGTATTTTCTGTAGAGTGTGGTTGAGCTTGAATATCTGTAAGTTGTTGTTGAAGAGTATCCACTTGAAGATTAATTTAATGTTTCCAAAGTGCTTTCTGTTCCATTTTGAAAGTGCAATTCTAGTAAATTGCAACTTTTAGTAAGAATGAAAGCAGCTGAACCTTGCACATGCTTACTCCAAGCTTTAATAATTTCTACTGCACATTTTTTATCATTCAACCAAGTTTGAAAAAAATTGAAAGGTTTCCAAAGCTTAGGATGATTATAATCAGTAATAAACATTATAGGGAAATGATCACTGCCAACTTGACTTAGATAAAGAACTTTTAATGAAGGAAAGACTGAATTCCAAGCAGCATTACCCGGAGCCATGTAAATTCTTGATCTTCTTTTACTAGTACCCAAATTATTATTGGTCCAAGTATGTTCATGACCAGTGAAACCCAGATCTTCCAAACCAATATCCTGAATCATAGCATTAATATTGCCATCACTTAAAGAAGAAGAAGAGTTACTAGATTTTGAAAGATGAAAATTCAGGTCACCCATTAAAACCCATGGACTAGAAATGTTTTTATCCTGTTTTTTCTATGAATTCCCATTGTTCTTTTTTCCTTTGACCTCCACCATACCAATACATGAAAGTAACCATTCTGGTTGACTTGGATCATCCTGAATGACTAAATGAAACATATTGCTTTCACTGCAAAGAATCTCACAAGAAAAACCATTCTTCCACATAATAGTGAGTCCTCCGGATAAGCCTACTGAGGATATATATCTAATATTAAGAAATTGGTATGGATCTACTAAAGGTTTCATTTTGGTTTCATCTAGTTTAGTTTCACAAAGAAAAATGATATCAGGGTTTTGAGTTTTGATTAAATCTTTTATGTGATCTCTAGTACTAGAACTTTTCAGTCCTTGAACATTCCATGAGATGATTTTCATGCTTTCCAGATTTATAATGACTATAAGATAAAAGATGAAATTCATGGCAATAAAGTTAAGACTGAAATCAGCTATGCATGGAAAATTAAATGCTAGTGAGTTCAATGCATTAGGGTTTCTAACAGAGTTATCTAAAGTCAAACAAAAATGCTTAATTCTGATTAATGCAGAAGAAGAAAAAATAGAATAACAACACGATATGAAAATTAACTTTAAGTTGCAGGTAGTAAACTCAGAGATAAACTTAAAGTTGCAAAAAGAGAAACGAAAATTACTAATTAAGAGTTTTTCAGAGAAAATGTTTAGTTGATTCCCCTTATTTGTCTGTACTGATAGATTATCTCCAGTTGAGATCATTTGAGTATTCATTGAGGTTGGGATTGAATTCAGCAAAGTACTTTGAGAAGAGGACTCATAAGAAGGAGGAACTATGATTGCTTCTTCACCTATCTTGTGCCGCTTGCCTAGTCTACTATCTTCTTCCATGGAGATTCCTTCATCTTTGAGTAGAGAAGCTAGATTAATGACTTCACCATCTTTTGGAGGAACAAAGGTAGTTGACTTAACATAATTTTTCTGATTTTTCTTGACCACTGGAGACTTCGTACGTGGAAGATGTTTCAGTGTTAACTGGAATAACATTGATTGTCTTGCGAATATTGTTGATCTTTCCCGCAAAATAAGGCTTTTCATGAGCCTTCTTCAAGAAAATAGTTGCATCCTTACAGGCATCTTTGGAGTGATTGAAAATATAACATTCAGTGCAAATGTTTTTTGGTTGTATTTCATAGAAAAATTGTTGCCACTTAGTGACTCCAGCATTGGTAGAACATTTCACCCCTCTTTTCATAGGCATAGAGAGATCCACATTAACGCAAACTTTTACAGGAACATTGCCAATGGGAATGACATCCTTAGGTGCAATAGCAATAACCTCACCTATAACTTGACCAATTTTTGTCACAGATGTGACATTCATATGCTCATGCAATAAGTGTTTGAGTTGAATCCAAAATAATTGGAATTTCCAATTCTTGTCAGTATAAATCATACCCGGAATGTAATCATGAACAACTAAGAGATGTTTATTGACACCCCATGGTCTTTCATCAATTACTTTGTTGACAAGGTCCCATTGATTGAACTTGAAAATAAACACATTTGGTTCCACTTTAATAATCTTTAAGCTTTCTGATGTTAAAAAAGGCCAACTGAAGAAGATACCATTCTCCAAAGAATCATAACTCATTCGACCCTCAAAGATAACTTTACCAATAGCACTAGCTTCCCAGTTGTCTTCTGCTTCATCTTCCTTGTTATTATTCTTAATGACTTCAATTTCAGTAACATCCCCTAGATCAAGGGTAGATTTCTTAAATTTACTCACCAAATATGTAACTTGACTAGAGCTTCCTTCTTCCATCTCAATAAGGTACTGAGTGAGTTTTAATGGAGTTGAAAAGGTAAGGGAGTCTCCAAAATAGTTACAAGGTTTGTTATAAGAATTATTAGGGTATTGAAGAAGAAGAGGAACGTAAATAAGGCTAGAGTATAATTGGATATAATCTTCATTCCTAAAAAAGAGGCAACAAAATTGTTTGGTATCTTCCTTAATTATAGTAAGAGAATAGCTGGCTCCTAAAAGAATAAGGAGGAGATTAAGGAAACCAAATAACTGCATTCGATTGATTGTTCTGAATTTGATTTTTTTTGAAATCCTTGATTGGCGGGATGACGAGTTACCGAGTTTGACTGAGGTGAAGCCGATTTGAGCCTTCTTCCACAAAGTACTAAGCGCAAAATCATTGAATCCAATCCTTCCTGAATCTTTAAGCAAAAGCTTGTAGATATACTCGGCAAAAGCTATGATCACAACAACAAAAGACGCAAAAGTCATTAGAGAAAATCAATATACAGTCACAATAAGAGGAATCATATGAGAAATTAAGTTTCCATCAAAAATCAAAAATGGAGACAAGATATTTCAAATCAGTAAAATTGAAATATGAAACAATAGGTCTAAGTGTAAAGAAAATGCATAAACAAGAGAAGATAATGAAAGAGATTAAAGATTAACAATGAAACATTCTATGAAAACTTCACTGAGTTGGAAAACTGAGTTGAATCGCTTAATCGCTCGATAAGAATTTTGTTTTTCTCACACTTTGTTAGAAATTGAAAAGAAGCATATTTACAGAGACCAGTAACAACGTACACAATAATTACATGTGAAGGAATGTGTCCCAGTGAAACAAAATTTGGTTTACATCATAGCCCCTAAAGACATCACTATGGTTTGCTTCACAGTCATTATTAGTAGTTAATATCTCTTAACAATGTATTGTTACAGTCTTCCACCTAACAAAATAAGAGCCATGTTATTAGGAAAGAAATAATGTATCGGAGGAAGACATGATTACAAGGAGAGAATTTCAATTTGAGATGACGTATTGACCCTTTGAAAAAATATTAAAATTTTGCATACACCGCTTGTAGCATCACCATCTTTCCTGGGTAAATTGTAGTTCAGGATTTCATTTCTTATGAAAGGGAAAAGGCGTTAATATTAATTAGGCCGACCGAGCGAATCGAGGAAGGACTCTATTTATGGCGATTTTGTGTCAATGTGAAGCATGGTATTTTTTCCAATTTGACACAAAAAGATTGGATTTGGTGCCATGGTTAGTCTTTTTCACTTGACAAAATTGTCCCTCCCTTTTAGTCCAATTACTATAACTCCTACGTATCATATTTTTTCAGGGGTATAATTGACAACCAAACTTTAATATAACATATCTAAAAATCCGTACCTTGGAATTTTACAAATTTTATCTCGTTGGAATGGTTTTAAAAAAATCTATGTAATGAGTACAAACAACAATATCAAATTTATAGTTTTTACAAAAATCTCAGAGGTGTTTATCATTTTAGGCACAATTTTCGAAAATTAAATGTATGTTCATTATGCAAACCACCACAAAAGATACATAATACTTTATGTAACCATCTTTTGGTTTATGCATCAACTTATTTTCCGTTGTAGCTAATAGAACGATGTACTCCCTCCGTTTCAAGAAAAATGATACTTTCACTTTAGACACAAAGGATGCACAACACATTATGCAGCCATATGGTTTATGCATCGGCTAATTTTCCGTTTCAGGAAAAGTGATACTTTCACCCCGTGTCAGGAAAAATGATACTTTCGGGTCGGTTTTTTCAGTCGGCCGTCCCACAATGTCAGCGGTCATTTAGTTTAATGATATGGACGCCCAGATTATTGTTGTGCGTTGTCGAAGAAATATAAAGTATTCTAAATTAGATTTCAACTATTGTTTTAAGGCCAGTTGATGGGTTGTCATAGGCACAACAAATTAATAAAGATATTTCTCACTAATTAACTAGTAATATTGCGGTAATAGAGATCGTTCGTTATTTGTATCAGCAAAATAAAATAAATAACAAAAGGGGGGATTGATAGTAAGATAAATAAAAAGACAATAAGAAAAGAAAAAAAGATGATCAAGGAATCCTTCGCCGCTACCAAGCGTTAACAGGATCAAAATACTTATCTATCTTCCGTTGGAACCATTCATCAACAACCGTAGGATAACATGTCCCCTTAGCTATCCCCAAAACTCCTTGTATCACCGGATAACAGGTACGCTTAGTCACCGGATTCTATCCAACTGGACTGCCTTGAGGTACGCTTACAAGGTGTAACTCGATCAAATGCTTTAGGGTTTGTGAATTTAGGTTTGATTGCATCAGTTAAACTCAGTATGCTCGGTTCACTTACTGGTGTTGTTTCCACACACAATTGATTTACAGAATCCCTCTGCAAGGTTTCATGTTCTCTACTTGTGTAGGAGATGATCAACAACTACAAATCGCTCAACTCTCTATTAGCAATAAAATGATCATTAGACTAATCTAGTTGCACACCCAAACTAATATAAGAATCAATCATAAACCCTAAATATAGTGAAAACAAACGATGATGATTAAAACTTCAAACAGGCTTGTATTATTAATAAAGCTTCACGCTTAGAACATTGAATTCATCCTTAATCAACGAAGGATTTAACTACTCGTATTACAAAAAAGATGAAGAAGTTGAATAATGGTGGTTTCTCCCTAAAGGGGTAAACCCTTGGTTGAAGATGTAGAAATAAACCCTAACTTGTGTGATAGATTCATCTCTTTTGCAAGGTCTAACACCTATGTGTATATGTTTACGATGCTTAGCCTCCAAGTATCTAGTCGATTAAGGAACCCGAAGGTAAGCTGTGAAAAAGAACCTAAAAGATAGAAAGATAGTTCGTGAATTTTAGCCTTCATAGTACACATACCAGGTACGCATACCATCCTTCAAAATAAAATCCAGGAACTTTAGTATACGTACCAAGTATGCATACTCCTCCGGATCACGAAATTCCAAGTGACTCCGGTACACATACCCAGTATGCGTACCCTCCTGTCTTCGGTTTTTGATAAATTTGTTTTGCCCATAATTTCTTCGTCCGAAATCGGAATGACCTCATTCTTTTTTGCGTTATCTTTGTAATTTAAATTCTCTACAAGATGGTGCTAATAAATCCTGAATTTGAATGAGTTAAGATTGGTATTTGGCCCGTCTCTTGATTTGGAGCATCTTTCCTCCGTTTCGTCGCACTTCTTCCAGTTCTCTTCGACTTGGGCACTTGGATACTTGGAATATTTCTCTTCATATCTATTTTTATCACTTTGTAGCTCTTTTTTGGATGATTCACCTAGTAGAGACAAATAAGAGAAAACAAGAATACATGCAAGAATAATAGCTAAAACAAGTAGGGTACACTAATTATATACCCCTAGTTTTAACACCCAACAAATATACTCTTATACAATAATAAATATACCCCTACAATTTAAAAACCTTAACCATTTAAAAATAAATTACTTTAATACCTCACTCATATAATATTTTTCTTCATTTCAAAATACATCAAATTTCTTTCTCTACCACTTCACCGCCGCCACCACCACCATTATACCACCACCGCTCAACGACCACCACATACCAACCGCCGCCACCACCACCACCACAGAAAAATCAGAAAAATAAATAATATGGTGTCAACAACCGAAGTTGAACCCAGAAACAAAAATCAGATATAAGAAAGAAAAAAAAAAGTATCAACAACCTAATTTGACATCATAAACATGGTGTCAAAAACCGAAGTTGATCCCCATAACAAAAATCAGAAAATAAAAAATAAAAAATAATATGGTGTCAACAACTGAAATTGATTCCCAAAACAAAAATCAGAAAATAAAAAAAATAATATGGTGTCAACAACCGAAGTTGATCCCAAAATCTGGTATTAACAACCTAAGTTGATCCCAACAATTAATGTACAAAAATTAGTGAACCCGACGTGAATCGAACACGCATCTTTTGACGTGGAGTCAGTTGTGCTTTCGTTGTACCACAAGTTAGTCTAATATAATTACTATGGTGTTTTTACAGTTCTGTTTCACACTATTCAAGAAAATGAAATTATAATAAACGCATCGAAAGAGGGTATACCTGAAATATGGAAAAGAATCCAACCAACAAAGTAGCACTGGTCACCAGAAAGTTGGACAAGTTTGTTGCATATACCGTTACAGAGATCACCACAAGAGGCAGACACATGAACTTATACTTTCTCCCAAGCAAAAGAAAAAGTATCTGACATGTTAGGTTCAATTACTACTGTTGCAGGCGATAGAATAAGAACATAACAACAATAGGAGACATGTCACGTGTGCCTGATTTAAGAAATGCAAGTCAAATTCAAATGTTATTTAATAAGTTTATAAATAGTGAGAACTAAGAAGTTTGCAAAACAGAGGCAAATTCGATATCAAAAGCACAATATTAGAGATACAAATACATAAATATCATTTTCTTCATACAACATACTGATTATATCGACCATCTAGAATCACAACAACGTTTTTAAGCACTAAACTAACTCATTTAAAACCCCTCAACCTAGATCCCAGTGAATGGAGTCAACAACCGAAGTTGACATAAATAACTGAAAAATATTCCAGTTCAGTTGTATCAACAAAGGATGTTGATCCCAGTGAACGGAGTCAAAACCAAAGTTGAAACAAATAACTGAAAAAATACTTCAGCTTTTCTGCGTCAACAATGGAAGTTAATTCCGGTGAATGGAATCAGCAACCAAAGTTGATCACCACTTTAGCATCATCATCAAATGCACATTCTTCCACTGATTCTTAACTATCTTAACATACAAAGATCACTACAAGTAAACAAAACTAACTTTTAACAATAATTTGGAGCAAACCATACTATAACCATCAAGTTATTAAACATCCATTTATATCCTTCCATTATTAAATGATGACCAAGGAAAAATGTAATCCAAATTATTTATGTAGTTAAAAGATGTGACACCAAGTGCATAACACAAGAGGACTTTGTAAGTCATCAAATGTACAGTAAAACAATAGCTCGAGCGAATACACCATATATCTAGCATTTGTGGATAATGATGCCAACCGAATACACCTAATAACCATTGATTACTATCAACGTATGGATATACAAGTATAATACTTCATGTGTGCTACTAATACAATAGATAAATTGGTAAATTCTCATGTTCCATGAATCAATGAATGAGTATAATAGGATCAACAAGTTTTTGAACAAAGTCATGTTGTTCAAGCCAATGAAACTAGCACAATAAATTATACTACTCTTATACCTACGTGGAACAGGGTCAAGAAATTGCACAAAGCTCCAGACATGCATAGAACCTCCGATCCATGAACCACCTATTAAGAAGCACAAAACTTAGTAAGTTTGCAAGTTTGATAAACTACAGTTATGAACTAAACTATGACATAGTCATAGCTAGAACAACTGCCATATTACACTACAGACAAGCATTAATAAAAACTAAAAAGGGGACATAAAATTTCATCACATTAACTTTGTCCCCAAAATAAAACTATCCACTTAAAGAAGTTCACATATTCGTTATCGTCCAAATTACGGCTTGTCAAACACAGTAAAAAGGATTTGAGATCAATAAATAAATATACTCAAGGATTTGAGATCGCTAAATCAGTATGGTTTAGTGTCAACAACGGAAGTTGATCCCAGTGAATGGAGTCACCAACCAAAATGGATCCCTAAATCTGGTGTCAACAACAAAAGTTGATCCAAAAAATTTATTAGTTGCCTGTCTAAGTTGTCTAGTCACTCTGCAAATCGGGAAAATTAACAATTTTGATCCCCTGCACCATTGCTACGAACACACCAACAATTACTAGGTCACACTTTCCTCGGAGACTCGCACATTCACTTCTATGTCATATTTCTCCTGTTAAATTACCAAATTTCTTTGTTGATGAGTACCCAAAATACTTTCATATGATTGCAATTGAGATTAAAGAACATGTTGCTACCCTACTGCAGACTAACATAGAAAAAACAATGATCAATATAAAATTTGAGCTAATTAAACTCAATCGGTGCTAGGCCATAACTATAGAAAATGAGATCATACATATTTCATAAATAATTATCTGTTAACTAGCTAAGATGTACTAAGAGTATGAAGGTGACAGATAAAACAAGAATAACATTCCTAAAGTTGAGCATTACTAAAATCAAAGGGTTAATATAAAATTTGTGCTTTCTAAGTTTCTCATTTTCTCATTTTTCATCTTTTCACTAAACAATTGCACACCTATATCAACACGACATCAGCGCCACCATCGATGTGCCTGCCACCACCATCAAGTTGAAATGTATTGTCTCGTTAACAGACTCTATTCTTAAGTCTATCAAGAGACAGCTAAACTTTTTATATTTATATCAAGGGCGATATCTTCCTATAAATTAAATATTGTTGGATACTGACACCAGAAACTGAAAAAGAATACCTTTCATTTTTTGTCAACACCATTCCTATATATCCACACAGCTTCAGAAACCCCACTGCAAGAAAAGGGAAATAGATAGAATATAAAATACATGGCACCAATCATAGAGAACAGTAAATGACACCACCAGGTTTAGTAAAAAAAGTTCTTCGTTTAGAATTGAAATTGTATCATTACCAGCAAGAATTATACGACATTATTATCACCATGTTGTTGGGAAATGAAGTATAACATGTTGTTTAGGTATTTATAATCAATCAACATTAAATTAGTTACTGCAACAATAATCTTCTGAGCTTGACCTTCAGTGAATTTCTTTGTATATAATCTGGTTCCTACTACAATACAACCTTGAGCAAGCTTGAAAAGGAAAAATTGCTACTATCATAGCACTGCTGCAGCCACCATCTACATCACCACTCTACTGCTGCTCCTGCATCAGTAATAAAATAACAAAAATCGCTCTCAAAGTCTACCATCAGCATCACCACCTCTACAACACCAACACCAACACCAATACTACTGTCACCACCATTACCACCCTCACTACTACAGCAAAAGCCACCACCATCACCTCCATTGTAATAACATCCACCACCACAACAAAAACAGTGATGCAACATCCACCCCACTGGTAAAACACAGCAATCACCGCCACTTATGCAACAATAGCTGCAACCACCACCATAACATCCACTACCAGCAACACTTTCTTAAGTTAATTACAGACTAAAAAGCACCTGAGTAATCTTCATCAATCTGAAAGACTAAAAGAAAACAATTAACAATCATTCTTCACATCAGAAACTCAACACATACATGGCATAGTCGAAATTAAATCATTAACAAAAAAAGTTTAAGTCAAAATTCAATACATCAACCAAGTAACGAATTAGAATGACAATAAGAGATAAAGCTTACATTTTTATTTGCTTTTGATGAGTGAATCTGTAGATCCAATTATCGATGAAGATTTTATCGTCTCTTCCAAATTGAAGCAGACAATCTTTAAGAACTAACGCTGATATCGTTGGTTTTAGGTTTTCCAAGCCAAATCCAGTCGATATAGAAATAAATTTAACGTTTTTGATGCTTTAGATTAGGTTTTGGAGATTAATTTTTTGTTGATTCATCGATGCATTTAAGTCTTGCACTTGAATTAAGTGAAAAACCGATCTAAATCGATTGTTCATGAGGTGGTGGTGGTAGGAGGTTGTAGCGGAAGTGGAGGTGGTGCTGGAATGGTGGTAGCTATCGACGGAGAGGAGAAAGAAAACTAGAAATGAGATCATTGAATTTCATTTGGTTGAGAAAATTAGATCTGATTAAAACACATGAGGGTAGAATTGGTACTTACAACAAAATGTATTCCCTTCTAATAGATGAGAAGTATTATGATAGATGGATAAGGATAATTGTGAAGTTCATGAAAAGAATTGGTATTTATTTAATTTTCACAAACGAATATGAAATGAACACTAAAATCATATGAATTATGCACTTATCAACAATCTTTAAAATAGCTCATCCCATAGCTCAAAATTACACTAATGTTGAAGTGGCTCGTGTTTTACGTAGCTTCGAGACATATATTAATAGACAAATTATGATAAAGCACTGGAAGATGGTGTAGCAGAGTTCCTAAAAAAATATTCTTTGATGGAAATTCATGATTCATTTGTAATTTATGTAGTTGTCATAATCAGACAAGTTTGGAGGCAGAAAAAAGTTCTTCCTAGTCGCGCGAATCTTCCGTGATTTCTCAAAATAGTAATCACACTTACAAGCTTTTTAAATCGCCTTCATGAAAAATTAAGGATTTTTTTCGATGAAGAAGATAAATATTGATGGATGCTTGGGAGATCGGTTTAAGTTAATGAGGACAAGATTGGTATTTTATAAATATTTACTAGAATATGAATCGTCCCGTAACGATACGGCTCGATAATAAGTAATTTTGTATCTTCCGATTTTGATTTGTGTCATTCGTCTGCAGTTGTTAAATAACATGACAATTAATTTTAGTATATTTTTAAATTGTTATGTGTTTTAATCGGATATATTTTAACAATAAAACGGTCGACCAAGTTTTATATTTTATAATGTTACACGGTTTGTGGCGTCACGGAATTAATATAGAAAATTATTACTCACCAATACCTGCAACCACCAAAAAATTGGTTGATACCATTTCTTTCTCCACCACCACTCAGTGGCAGAGCCAGGGGTTGATTAATCTGACTCTAGCTCTACATAAAAATCTTTAAATTTATCTTATGAATAGTATTTAACCCATGTATATTTAGGATTTAGTACACCAAAATTTACATGTTTCTTTAAAAATGAAACAATAGCCCCCTCAATGGCAATTTAGGACTCCTCCACTGCCATCCACCCTATGCAGGTTGTTGGACCTAACTCGAAATTTTAATACCAAACACCATGCATGAGGTTTAAATTGAACAAAATTACGTCGTTAATTAATTTATTCCATTATATTTTTTTGTGTTATATTCTTTTTTGTACTGCAATCTATTTTATTTTAATATTAAAAACCATGATTTATATGATCCGGTACCAAAGATAGCAGGGGTATCATTTGGGTGACCCAGCGATCATGACCTTCTTGTCCTATGTGATATGGTATCATCCCTGAAATATCTGGTACCTACTTTTATCAATCATGTTAAAACAACCAACCACATCTTTCATAATATAATGTTATTCTTGTTGTAATGACACAAAACTAATTTGTTCACCGCTATTCACCAACACTTATTGCCGCTACTTCTTCCACCACACCAAAAGCGAAGCCAAGATTTTGAGGAAGGGGGAGCAAAAATCCTTGGCAAGTTAGATACGGGTGCAAAGTAGACTTAGTAGCCAGTTTTATGATAAAAAGCCCAAAAATAATTACAATTGGGCTTGACTCCGCTCCTGACCACCACTAATAATTTCGCCTCCACCACTTTACAATGTTATTCGTGTTGTATCGATACAAAACTTATTTTGTTCACCAGTGTTCACCAGCACTCACTGCGATTACTTCTTCCACCACCAGGAGCGAAGCCAGGATTTTGAGGAAGTGGGAGAAAAAATTATTGGCAAGTTAGATACGACTTAAAAGTGAACTTAGTAGCCAGTTTTATGATAAAAAGACCAAAAATAATTACAATTGGGCTTCGCTTCTGACCACGACTAATATTTCCGCCTCCACCACTTTTTAAGAACCGTCGCTGCTTCCACCACCTATTACGGTCACTATTGTTTGTTAATATTATTTTTGTTATTATATAAATTATTTGTTATAGGAAATACATATTTATTAAATTAATTAAGGGGTTAATTATAATAAAAAATTAATAGATACTAATTAAAAAACACTTTATAATGGAAAAAAAATTGATAGATAATTTATTATGAGCAATTATTGATACACTAATTAATAAAACACTTATAACATTTAATTTGATCAAACCACAACCATAAATTTATCTCCCTTTCCAGACGAATCTCGGTTATTCTTTATCTAGCCTAATTTAGCCAAACTTTGTTTGTATTTAGATTTCTTTTCATTGGATTTGTCTTTGACCAAACATTGACTTGAGTTTAGCCATTTTTCTTCCCTCCTTAGATATATTTTTTCCCTCCTAATACTCCAATATAATGATGCAAAATTAATAACTACCCGTGTCTTTCTGTTATGGCCTCCAACCAAGATTCATGGTTTCACGTCTTAGATAGACAATGTTTATATATGGAGAGTAGGCATTGGATGGATACAAGAGAAGATTGACGGTTGTCTGTACCATTTAATTGGTCGGCCTTAAGGGAGGCCTTCTATATGATGATAAATTTGCATGTTGTATGTCACAAAATTTTTCCTAAGAGTTTAAAATTGAATTTTCAAATATCACAATTTCAAAAAATTGAGGTTATATTGGGTGGAATTAATCAAATTAATCACAAATTTTAGTAAAATGTCATGAGAAAAGCGAACTCACAGTTCAAAGATCATAAAAATATCTATAAGATCGATCGAAATCGATTGATTTCAGTTACATTTTCTTTCAAAATAGAAAAAAAAATTCAAATCTCAATTTTGGAATATCTATCAAAAATAGTTAACAACATTAACTACTCCAATTTCATTCAAAAAGAATAATATGAGTCTCTGTTTTAGTTATTTAATCTTTTGGATGATTCGATTTCGACAAATTTCATGGTTGAACGACTTTTTGCTTCCTGAAACAGAGTTCTTCAGTCAGGTAGAGATGATGAAGTTTTAGGTCCGATAAACCAAACCCGATCCTCAAACCGACTCGCATTTTATTTCACCCACTTTTTTCAAATTGCAGTTTCTTTTTTTTCATTTGAGCAGAGATTACACTGATAGATCGGCCGGTTCTTCCAAAAAGAAAAAATAAAAAAATAAAGAAAGAAAAGAAATAAAACAGACTTGGAAGTGTGTATAGCAATCGTAGAACTAATCAACTGTACTAAGAATGATTCAAACGGCTATTGGAACAAAACCCCTGCTTCGAAACAAACAACTAAAGATTTTCGTTATTTAGAAACTCAATAGAGGAAGAAAATTTTATTCATTTTGATTCAGGGAGGGAGAGAACAAGGAAAGATGGAGTATGTGAAAAAACTCCAATTAGAAATTAAGGAAACTTGGGAAAATACCCGATATGGGATGCAATTAGAAATCCGTCCAAACATTTAAAAATTTGTAAAAATGCCCATTTCATTAAAACCCCAGTTAAATCACATGTACGAGCCTACACACGAATAAAAAGACAAAAATATCCTTCAGAATTCATGGTTCAAAATTCAATATTCGGGGTTTAGGCTTCAGGATTTAAAGTTTATGTGGTGGCGGCAGCGATTTTGGTGGTGACGACGGCCTTAGAGCAACTGCAATGGTGCGATCAAAAAGCATAGACCAAAGATCCAAAAAAACGACCAAATTTGAGTTTAGTCCGTGGTGTTACATTAGGGTGGAAGAGTAAATTTGGTCGAGCACACATATAATGTTCGCTTGGGAAAAAGTATACATCAAGATCAATTTATACATCCGTCCCATCAGCCATCAGGATCACTTTATACATGCGCCTCACTGAGACATAACTTATATGTACGCCTAACTACACGGACGGAAAATATACGTCCTCTTCAACTCAAACGTAACTTAAAAGCTCGCCTATCAACAAACATACATTATAACTTCGCTCAACTAAATTTGGTTTTGGTCTTGGTCTCTGATCAAATATACTCTGAGATTTGGTTTTAGTCCAGAATTTACTCTTTAGTCCGTTCGACTGTGTCTCGTTTATGGACCATATATTATAGTTTTACTCGTCCATTGTGGTTGATCTTACACATGTGATCTTACTAAATTGTGGTTGACCATATTTATAGTTTATGTGACTTAACTAAGTTGGATGACAACATTAATGGAATATGAGATTTTTCCAACTATTTTTAACATTGGAGCAAATTTCCAACATTGCACCCCGTATTGGGGTATTTTTTCTAATTTTCCCTAGAAGTTAAGGGACGATGAGAACAAGGAATAAAGTTTTTTTTTTCAAAAAATTAAGTTTGTTGTCGCATTTATCAAAAAGCTCTGATGCTAATTAGCTTGATCTAGTGGTAGGATTTTCGAGTTCGCTAAACGTCGAAGTATGTCCGATACACTCTCTTATGTCTGGTAGGTGAAGCCGTGAATGCATAAAATCTTAAATAAAGTGTTTGGGAGATGTGAGTGCATAAGTGAGGGTGGTGATGGATGTATTTAGTGAACAACAGAACAAGGTTCTCATATCATTTGAAATGGAACTTGCACACCAGGAACTAGCACTGTTACGTTGTTAAGCGTGGTGCATTTCGGTGGTTTTTAGTTGCGTCTTATTTTTTCCTCGTTTGGCCTTCCCATTGGTTGCAGTAATTTAGTTATACTCATTTTTTTTTATTATTATTATTATCAAACCACGGGTATTTCATTCCACAAAAAATATTTACACGATGATTTTAAAGAGAAACAAGTATATCATAACATGAGACAAATACAAAAAAAGATACAAAACGTAAATAAATCGTGAAGAGAAAGAGCAATCTATCACGATAGCACCCAAATCTTGTATTATGAGATTGAAGAAGGAATGGTATACGAAACTATGGTTTGACCATTTTGATGGATTTTTTTCTTCTTGGAAAAGAGATGCTCCTATGACAGAGGAGTGATATGCCCAAAATTCTTCATGTGCACTAACCCGAACCCAATATCTATTTTTCTGATGAAGAAGAAATTGATCTTTGCTCTTGCTGAATCATCGATGTACTTTATCAAGAAAACCAAACACGAACAAATCTTTAGGAAAAAACACTATAAAAGTGTAGATAGAATCGTCCAAATAGCGAAGATAAAAATCGCTCTAATAGCGAAGAAATTATTGAAAACAACAAAAATAATTAAATACAAGAAATCTTTGCTCAGATCTAACCCCTAAAGGACAAAATCTGAGCAAAAGAAGAAAAAGAAATTAATGGGTTTTTCTCTAATTTTTGAGAAGAGAGAAAAAAAAGAGAGAAGAACGACTTTTTATTATTAGTTATACCCTTCGACCAAGTTAATCTTCTTTCTGACAATAAGATAGAATTTAGAATTTAGAAATTCGGCATGTATTAACAAATAAAAATATAGAATTTAGAAGTGGGTAATCATGATACGAGAAATGAGTTGTCACGTAATGATGAAGTTTGAGAAGGAAGGATTTGAAAACCTCGTAAGGGACAAACATGGAATTCTTAGGTTAAGTTTTTTAAAAACAGAATGACAAATATTTTGTTCTTGGAGAAATTTATGCGGTGGCATTCCATAAGATGCCCCAACGTGAAAAAGAGTGATGTTGAAAAGCACGTGCCCCTTGGGACCATCAATCAGCTGATACTGTTATGCGTCAGTGAGTGGAAGTGGGAATCCTTACATTTGCCCTCGCACACTATTGGGATGTTTCTTAAAGCTGTAGTTGTTGCCACTTGATTGGAAATCAAACGCCTCCCTTTTATCGGGAATCCGATGGAGCCGCTGATAATCTAGTACTGTCTATGTTTGTGATCCTTGTGGAACGTGGATTGAGAGTATTGTTCACTTTTCAACCCATGATCAAAAGCATTTACCAACGGGGACTCAAGGTTGAATTGGGGGCCCTCAAAAAATAATTGGGGATCCCTAGCTACAGGACAAAAAAAGTAATGAAATAGTAATTGGGAGTTATCCCTTATTCCCAACTTTTTAAAATGGCTAAACTATCCCAAATCATTAGTGGTAATTAAGTTAAATAATTGTTAATTAGTTTAATTAGATTAAAATCAGATTTAGGGATAAAATTTTGATAAAAGAAAAATTGTGTTTTTGTGTTGTGGAGAGGAAGAAGTTGAGTTTTTGGGGGTTTCCAGTAGAGGAATCATATTGCTCAAAATGAAGGAACCAATCCTCAAAATGAAGAACTCGAAGCTCAAAACAATCAGGTAAACTTCATATACTCTTCAAATTGTATGAATGATGCCCCAAGTGGTCGATTCATGTACACTATGCAACTACTCAGAGTGAGGGTCGTTAAGTCGAGAGGGTAATAAACGAACGACTCTGAGGAGTCGTCAATTACTTGACGCAACCTTTGACGACTCAAACCTGCAATTTTTGCAAGTTATGAAAAATCGTCAACCAAGTGTGATATAATTGACGACTCCAGCTAGTTATGTCATATAGAGTCGTTAACTTAATATGTTTAGAACCCAACGACTCTAAAACTTTTTACTCTCTGAAGATGTTACTCTTAGGGTCGTTAATTAGGCATTCCTATATACTGACGATCCTAGCGAGCCATTTCATAGATCAAGGGTCGGCAAGCAAAATTTATAAAACCAAACGACCCTTCAACATCGTTAACGACTTCAAAAATTTGACATAACGACCCTTCAAGCTATCTTTCACTATAAATAATGGGTTCGTGAGTGCTACACGTTTTTCATCCCCTTTGGAAAATTGGTGTAAGCTCATAAGGTTGTTTTCCATGTCTTCTGTTCTTCGTTAACAAGAGTGAGATGAAATTCTTTGTACTGGGGATCAAAAAGCCGAGTTGGATTTAATCTTCGTGATTGATCATACAACTTGTAATCTAGGTTTTTCACCTCTTGTCTATTCTAAGGTCTTCTCTTCTAATATAAGACCATTCAAGAGTTGTTGATCATAAACCCTAGGTTTTGATAGATTTCAGTGTCCGATCGTATACCAACACTTGTTAGTCGAAATCGGAAGCTAGAAAGAAAAACTTCGATTAAAGCATCTCGTAAAAATCCTTAAGAAGTTTTAAACAAGATATCTCTAGATTTATTCTAGTTGTTCTTGTTGTAGAATCATTAGGTTTCTCTTCCTATTTTTGAAGAGTATAATAATCCCTAATCTACAAGTTTGTTTTTGATATTACTTTTACCTAGTAATTGTTTTTCTCAAAAGAAACACAAGATTTCCAAAACCTTGATTTACATCTAAAGGGAAATCGTTTCGGTGTTTTGTGAAAACAAAAGATCGAAAAATATAACCGTGTTGTTGTATCTTTTGAAGAGAACTTTGTTCTGCTAGAAGATTTTCGGGAATAACTTCTAAAGAGAATTTTTGTTCTGCTAGAAGTTGTACGAGAAGAATTCCTAAAGAGAATCGGTATTCTGATAGAGTTCTGTTAGTGCTGAAGCACGTATTACATCTAGTCCGATTAGGTAGTAGGAAATTGGTGTAACAACTTATAATCAGTGTATGTTTATTCTGGACTAGGTCCCGGGGTTTTTCTACTTTTGCGGTTTCCTCGTTAAACAAAATTTCTGGTGTCTGTGTTATTTTTTTCCGCATTATATTTTATTTATATAATTAAAATAATACAGGTTGTAAGTTAATCAATCATAGTTGTGTGATCTGATCTTGCATCTTCTATCGTACGAGTACAATCATATTGATTGGCTTAAGATTGATATCTCCGATAGGCAAGATATAAAAAGTAATCACAAACATCTTCGTCTCATCGTTTGTGATTCTGCAACATCTTGTTTCGCTACCATACGATTAAGATTGTTGTGAGGTGATTGATTATTCTAGGCTGTTCTTCGGGAATATAAGACCGGATTATCAATTGGTTCATGTTCACCTTGATTATTATCAAAAGACGGAATAAAACCTTTAGGGTTTATCTGTGGGAGACAGATTGATCCTTTGATCAACTTGTCTGTGTGAGACAGATTTGGTTATTGTCAAAGCCTGCGATTTTGGATCGTAGCAACTTTTAGTTGTGGGTGAGATCATCTAAGGGAATCAAATGCGCAGTATCCTGCTGGGATCAGAGGCGTAGGAGCATAACTGTACCTTGGATCAGTGGGAGATTGATTGGGGTTCAACTACAGTCCAGTCCGAAGTTAGCTTGGAGTAGGCTAGTGTATGTAGCGGCTTAATACAGTGTGTGTTCAATATGGACTAGGTCCCGGGGTTTTTCTGCATTTGCGGTTTCCTCGGTAACAAAATTTCTGGTGTCTGTGTTATTTCAATTTCCGCATTATATTGTTTTACCTTTATAACTGAAATAATACAGGTTGTGTGTTAGATCATCAATTAGAGTAATCCAACCTTTGGTTGTTGATTGTCATTGATTGATCCTTGGATATTGGTCTTTGATACCATCCAAGTTATTCCTTGTATTTGAATAGAACTCGCAGTTCCTGCTTGAGTAAATCAAATCAAGAAAGAGATATAAACTCGTTGATATAATTTTAATTGATTGAGTCTTGTTGACTCTCTTAAAAGTATATTTGAGTTAGTCCATACATATTGCTAAGCGAAATATTGGGTGGTGTTGTTAAACCGCCGCTTTTTCAATTGGTATCAGAGCAGGCAAACACCGTAAACCTAATAAGTTTGTGTTTGTTCGTTCCTTATAAATTGTCCTATGGGAAATTTCTTTGGAAAACTTTCTCTTGACATCTGTAACGTACGCCAGAAATCCTTAAAGATTGTTCAAAGATTATTATGGCTAAAACCTCTTGTTTCTCACGATAATCTTACTTCATCTAAAAGGGGAGATTTAGATGTTTAGAATCAATCAGAAGGGAAAAATAAAAAGAAGGATAGATTGAGAAAATGCTCAATATGCTTTAGGATATGGAACCTCACTAAATTAACTTTGATCTCTTTGAGGAATACTATCGTTATGGATTAATTGAGAAAGATCTGTTCAAAGCGTTCGAAGGCGTTTTTCAATTCTTAGAAAAACTTAAATTTGTTAAGTCTAAGAATCATTCCGAAAAGGGTTCTGTATGTGTTAAATCTGTTAATACCGTGCAACCCAGAAATCGGAAGTATCCTTCTTCTAGCCAGAATAAACGAAGGATACAAAGCTCTAACTGCCCTGACTACCATCATTACTTTGATTATACTACAGGGACTGTTCACACATATCAACCAGAAATGTCGCACGAGAATTCCTCTGCGCATTATGCTTCTTGGTAACAAGACTGGCATTTTCCCATTTGTATATATCTTGGAATGGGGCAAGAAATGGTTTGAGTTGGTACAATTTTGTTATTCGTTGTTTGAATATCAAATTTAGCTTTCTATTGCATCCATTATCGTTCACATGTGTGTTGTCGCGGAATGCATAACCTTTAATGTGCAAATGGCTAAGAAAATCCCATCTTTCTTATGTGGTCGCGGTTCATAAACGGGTCCAAGCCCATGTGTGGTCTTATAAAGAAGAAGTTCGCGCACCCTAGTATTCTTATTTACCCGTCCGCGTACGTGAACCTAGGGTTTTGTGTATTTCCTTCATTAAAGCCTCCTTGGAGAAATTGAAAGAAAGGGTGTTCAAATCTCGCTCCAAGTAAGTAAAATCCTCTTGCTCCTTTAAATTTCTTAGTTCTATGATGAATTCTAAGGGCACAAAAGGGAGTTCTAAAAACTCAAAATCCTCTAGTTTGAATCCTCCTTGTGACCAAAACTCTCTTAGAATTAGATTTGTGGATGATTCTTGTGCTAGAATGTTTGATAAGATTGCTTCAAAAGGTTTCATTCTAGAAAAGAGGTTGCATTTCTCTAGTGGGCATGAAGAGGATTTGGTATGCTTTACAAAATTCAAGCTTGGAAATATCTTTAATGGTCTTGGTCAAGGGTTTGATTCTCTTACAAGGATTTTCTATGCCAATATTCATGATGTTGATTACAACAAGATGGAATTCAAATCCATGATTCGTAGAGAAATGTTTCTTGTTGATAGAGAATTAATTTCAAGGATTACCAAAATCCCGTTGGGGAACGTGCGACTCCCTAGACCATGTGATGAACGTCCATCTTGTGATGATATCTCAGTTGGGCTTTGTGGCAAGAAGGTCGTTTGGAGTAAAAGAAAGTTCCCTACTAATGATCTTAGTATTGCTTTGATGGCTTTTGGAAAACTTGGTATTCCCAATCTTTGTCCCTCCACAGTTGAAAATTCTTGGTGGAGTTTGCGGAATTGGTCTATTTCCTTGAAACGGGTATTCCTAGTCTCGATATTTGTGGTTTTATTATCTCTCAAATGATTTCGATGAATTCACCCGTCAAGACGTTGGAATATCCATGCTTGATCAGTCAAATTTGCCATGATCGTGGGTTTGATTCAATTGGCAACTCTCTTGGGGCTTCCAAACCGGTTCGTCCGTGTACCTTCAGGTGCATAAGGGAAAATGCCTGCAAGCGACAAAGAATCGCTTCTCTTGATTTCAGTGACCCTACCACCATGAACCTTCTTCAAAAAATTCATAAAGTTGTGTGTAAGGTTGATTTAAGAGTAAAGTGTGTTCAAGAACAATTGTCCTTGGTTGCAGCGAAGTTTCCCGAGCTCAAGGAAGATTTGAACGCAATTCAAGCATCTTAGAGTATCTCTGATGAGGAAGAAGATGAGTAATTCGTGTTCTTATTGTTGCCTAGTATGTCTTCTTTTTGATTTAGTTGGAAGAATAACTAGTGCTTGAATAGCAATGATTGTGACTACACATAGCTATTATGTTTCATCTTCTTGTCCTTTTTTTAGGTTTATTCGTTTAAATTCTAAAAATATTTGGAGGATGATGTTTTTGCAGTATTAATGTTTATGATTTGTTATATTGCAGTTTGTGATGGGATATGTATGTTTACGTCCGTGAACTTGAAGGTCCCATATATTGTCAAAAGAAAAGTCGTTTGTGATCGGTATTCACGTACTGGTAAAAGAATGAATAGACTTTTGACAAATACAAAAGTTAAGCCTATATTGTCAATTCTTTGATGGAAGATAGGTTAAAATCTTTTGTTTTCAAGGATTATATCTATTAATATCGTTATGAAAATAGTGATTGAAGATAGAATGAATCCTTGAGTATTCCGCAGTATTGATCATCCCTGATCCATATTTTATGTATTACTGTGAGGCTCCGTAATGTGTTTTATGTTGAGCACGATATAACCAAGTTGATTAATTTTTGATTAGCTTTGTTGGTTGTTCCGTAAGGTACTTTATGTTGAGCATTTTTGAACTAAATTAATCATCTTGTTTGGTTATTTAGTTATTGCTCCATAAGTCTTTTTATGTTGAGCAAAACGATTGACAATTGAATTGATTACTTTTGTAATTAGTTTGGTTGTGTATTCCAATTAGATTAATTATGGGTTCACTTGTAATTAATCTAGTTGAGTATCTTCATACTCCGTAAGATTCCTCTTATGTTGAGTATATGAACGATTACCCTATTCATTTTCTAATGGTTATGTTAGTCGTATGCTCGGTAAGTTCTCTTATGTCGAGGATAATCAATTAAGTTGATCACTTTTTTTGTTTAATTTGATTGAGTATTCCGATTAAATTAATCATGGGTTTACTTGTGCTTAATTTGATTGTGTTTTTGGATATAAAGAAATCATTCTCATGGTTTTTGGTGTCCAATAAAATCCTTCTTTTCTTTTGAAATTAAGGTCGCTTTTATTGTTCTTTCGGGAATGACATCGAATGGGGGAGAGTTCTTTTGAACTTTTGCTTAATGGTAATATCTTGAGGGGAGTGCGGTTGTGGAATATTAGAGGGGTTATCTTGTATCTTTAAACTCCTTGATGAATGCTACTAGCTTCGGCTATATGATTGCATCTAAATTAGATGGTATGTATTTTCTTTTAGTCATGAAATGTCTCTTACGGAAATTTCATTATGATCCCATTCTTGTACCTTTGCTAATTTTATTGACAAAAGGAGGAGAATTAATATGTAGTTCACACTACAAATACATATGGTTTTCGGATCATTGTGTAAGGGGGAGTGATTTCCGTGTGAGATGGAGTATTGACTAAGGGGGAGTGATACATATCACCATAGTATTATTGTTGAAGTTGTGATACAATTGAACTTTGACACTGTGTAATAATACTACGATACTGTATAACAATGATCGAGACCAATGCTTTCTCATTGTTATAGCTACAGATCTTCAACAACGGTGATACTAAACTTACAACCTTTGGGATCATTGGAGTACTTGGAAGTGACAAATATTTCGAGGAATGTTGAAGATTAGACATGTGGAGGAGCTACTAAAGTTTCTTTATCATTTTTGTATTCCATATGTATTGATAGTTTTGTCACTAAAATTGACAAAGCGGGAGATTGTTAGAGCATTGCTCGGTCAACCTCGCATGCGTTGCTATCTCAAGCATGTTTGTCAATGTTAGTGATCAAAACTATAAGTCTTAATTTGTAGTCTATTATAGCTAAGTCTCGGACTAGAATAGAAAGTGTAGTTGAGCTCAAGGATTTCATGGAGATTCATCATACAAGAAGAAGAACTACTCAAGGAACCGGTGGAACTTCTCGACAAAAAGGTATGTGAATACTTGAACTTATCTGTCACTCAAAAGTATATATACTCTATCTCCTACTCTTTGAGACAATAAGTCGTATGCTATATATATAGACTTAGAATATACACATTTGGTATTTCGAGCCGAGTATACCTCGCCTATCTATATCTCGAAATATGTGTTGGTAAGCTTTTCGCTTCGATCAAGTTTATCTTTACCTAGTGACGAAAGTCATGATATGTTTCAATCACTTTGAAAATTGCATTGACGAGAAATGGTTTGTGAATAAAAACTATATAACGTCCTCTAAGAATGTTTCAATGATTGAAATGAGAGTTTAGATTACATAACCAATGGTGGACATAAACATTGTTGAGGAAACACATTTATGTATAAGTCCTACTCCTTGAACCAAAGTTTGCGAACTTTGTTGATCAAGAGAAACCGAAAGAATGGCTTGTTGCTAAGTCTGGGAACTCAGTCCGCGAACTGCCGAACTTCTCATCCCGAGAAATTCTGCTGGAGTTGACAAACTAGACTAGTCCGCGAACCCAGTCCGTGAACCGGCGGAAGGTATTTGCCGAGATTTTCTGCTGGAGTTTGTAAACTCTACCGGTTGCTTAAGTCCGCGAACCTAGTCTACGAACTTGAGAAAGTTTATATATCTGAAGATGATTTCTGAACTTAAACTTAAAAAGACTAAGAAATACAGTTTGCAAAACGTGGCTATAAAAGTTCATGAACCGATTCAAGTGAATCAAATCATCTTTACTCCAATTGTGTCTTGTATAGTATATAAGATTTCCTTGTAATTGAACAACCCTCTAACTAGTTCATTTGAAGTCATTTGAACTAGTTATGGTGAAGAATAACATGGTTGATATGAAATGCTCATATGGCTAACCTTTTGGTTAACTATTATTGAACCAACAAGTGTATTCGTTTGGGTACGGCTAACAAACCTAGAAGTGTGCATTGTCAAGTGTGTGTAACAAGCTAAGTTTTCGATCCAACGGTTGAGAAATATTAGCTTGAATCTAAATCAGGTTTTCATCTAGCGGTGGATATTGTTTGCTTTGTGACCAAGGAAAAACCCTGATTTGAAAGACTATATAAAGGAGACATCTAGTATTGTGCAAAACTAATCCCCACACCTTACATGTGATACTAGTTTGCATATTAGAGTCGATTCTCCTTTAACCTCTGGTTTTCTTTTCTCAAACCGGGTTAATGACTTAAAGACTTCATTGGGATTGTGAAGCCAGACCGATACTACTTTTATCGTAGTTGTGTGATCTGATCTTGCATCTTCTATCGTACGAGTACAATCATATTGATTGGCTTGAGATTGATATCTCCGATAGGCAAGATATAAAAAGTAATCACAAACATCTTCCTTTCATCGTTTGTGATTCTGCAACATCTTGTTTCGCTACCATATGATTAAGATTGTTGTGAGGTGATTGATTAATCTAGGTTGTTCTTCGGGAATATAAAACCGGATTATCAATTGGTTCATGTTCACCTTGATTATTATCAAAAGACGAAACAAAACCTTTAGGGTTTATCCGTGGGAGACAAATTAATCCTTTGATAGACTTGTCTGCGTGAGACAGATTTGTTTATTGTCAAAGCCTGCGATTTTGGATCGTAGAAACTCTTAGTTGTGGGAGAGATCAGCTAAGGGAATCAAATGCGCAATATCCTGCTGGGATCATAGGCGTAGGAGCATAACTGTACCTTGGATCAGTGGGAGATTGATTGGGGTTCAACCACAGTCCAGTCCGAAGTTAGCTTGGAGTAGGCTAGTGTCTGTAGCGGCTTAATACAGTGTGTGTTCAATCTGGACTAGGTCCCGGGGTTTTTCTGCATTTGCGGTTTCTTCGTTAATAAAATTTCTGGTGTCTGTGTTATTTCAATTTCCTCATTATATTGTTTTATCTTTATAACTGAAATAATACAGGTTGTGCGTTAGATCATCAATTAGAGTAATCCAACCTTTGGTTGTTGATTGTCATTGATTGATCCTTGGATATTGGTCTTTGGTACCATCCAAGTTATTCCTTGTATTTGAATAGAACTCGCAGTTCCTTCTTGAGTAAATCAAATCAAGAGAGAGATATAAACTCGTTGATATACTTTTAATTGATTGAGTCTTTTTGATTCTCTTAAAAGTATATTCGAGTTAGTCCATACAGATTGCTAAGCGAAATATTGGGTGGTATTGTTAGACCCCCGCTTTTTCACTTAGCTTTTGTATTGCCACTACTAAGACATATATGAGTTTCTCCACCTTGGTGTACTTACGCTTCGCTGAACTGAGTGTATTGCTGATGTAGTAGATGGGATTTTCTTCTTTCCCTTCATCTCGTACCAATACTGCGATTACAACATAGTTTGTTGCTGCTAAGTATATGATGAGTATTTCACCTGGTTCTGGCTTCTGTAAGATAGGTACTGAGGCCAAGTACTCCTTGATTTTGGAAAGCTTGATCGCACTCCGTGGTCCATATGAACCTGCTTCCTTTCCTTAGGGAGTCGAAAAATGCTCTGCATTTGTCCGATGACCTTACTATGAATCTTCCCATGGAGGCCAAGATTACATTTAGATTTTGTACTCCTTTTAGTGTTTTTGGAGATGGCATCTCCATTATTGTATGACCCTTTCAGAGTCCATTCCTATTCCTCGCTTAGTTACCAAGTACCCCAAGGAATTTTCCCGAGGTTACTCCAAACGTGCATTTCTCCGAGTTGACTTTCATGTGAAAGTTTCTCATGGCTTCAAATATCTCCCTTAGGTCTGACAGGTGATTTTTCGCCTCTTTGCTTTTGACGAGCATGTATTTCACGTAGACCTCTAGCATCTTGCCTATCCATGACTTAAAGATTTTATCTACCAATCGCTGGTATGTTTCCCCCGCGTTCTTTAGCCCAAAAGGAATCCTTGTATAACAATACAAGACTCGTGGGGTAAATAATGCAGCATACTCCTGGTCTTCTTCTGCAAGGGCGATTTGGTTATAACCAGAGTAACCATCCATGAAGGATAGTCTCTGGTGACCTTCGGTTACATTGACCAGTTGGTCAATATTTGACAGCGGGTAGCTGTCCTTGGGGCATGCTTTGTTGAGATTGCTAAAGTCGATGCAAATGCGCACGCCTCCGTTCTTCTTAGGTACAATGATCATATTGTATATCCACGTGGGATACTTGACTTCTCGTATGAATCCTGCTGCTAGGAGTTTTTGTAACTCCTTCTCCACTGCTTCTTGGTAGATATCTGCCACTTTGCGGTTTCGTTGCTTGAATGGTGGCATTTCTGGTTTGAGCTGAAGGTGGTGGGAGACCAAATTCGGGTCAATTCCTGGCATGTCTTCCATTAACCACGCAAAGACATATGCTTAATACCATAGTATCCTTTGAAGTTGCATCTCCTCCTCCTTTTCCAGTAGAGTGCCGATGTTGATCATCTTTGGCTCTGCCTCCGTTCCGATGTTGATTTTCTTTGTTGGTTCTACCGGTGAAAAGGTTGGCTTCTGAGGTTGTAGAGGAGTGTATTTCTGTAATTGTCATTTAGCAGAGACGTCCGTTACCGGAGTGGCGGAGGTGCTTGCTTCATGAGACGAGGGGGCTTCGGGGACTTTGAATCCTCCATGTTTTACTCCATTAGTATTTGCGCTTCGTCTTTTTCTTTCGTGTTACTGTGCAACAACCCTTTCTTCGTTGAGTCTAACCTATGCTAGGTTGCATAGCCTTGCATCTTGCCGATCACCTTTGATTTCCATTTCACCTATGGGTGTAGGGAATCGAAGATACTGATGATAGGTCGAAGCTGTTCCTCTTAATCGATGGACCCACAGTCGTCCCATAATGACGTTGTATGGCGAAGGTGCTTCCACGACACAGAACCTTGTATTGGTTACTAAGGGTTCAACACGTACCTGCAAGAAAATTTCTCCCTTTGGTCTAGATACTGCTCCATTGAAACCGTATATTGTGCAAGTGGATGAATCCATTTTCTCAGCGGTTAAATCCATATGTAAGTAGGGTTCGTAGAAAAATACATTTAACGAGCTTCCCCCATCAACGAGGACCTTTGTAACATTCCATTCATGTATTGGAAGAGTGACCACAAGAGTATCGTTATGCATCTCGACTTCCTGGTTGACATCTCTTGTTGAGAATGTTAATGCCGTAGCCATCCATTATTACCAAGTGATAGTAGGTGGTCCACTTAGCTTGAACACCTCGTCATATTTTAGCTTTCTTTTGTTCTGAGCCAACTCGAGGATGTCTTCGAGTAGCTCCTCCTGGACTCCGATGGAGAAGGTGATCATGTTGATGTATTTGTTGTCCTGAGGTGTTCTACCCTTTTCTTGGGGGCTACCTCAGCATCCGCTGGTTGTATTTGCACATATTCCATGTACTTGCCTTCGTCTATGAATCTTTGAATCGTGTTCCGCAGGTGATAGCATGTGTCAGTTGTACGCCCGTAGTACTGATGGTACTCGCAAAACTCCTTAGCCTCCTTTGTTTTATCTGGTTGCTTTCCCCTAGTGTTAGGGTAAGGAAAACCCGGCTTTGCTCCTTATTTGCTTAGAATGTGGGAGAACGTCGTGTTTAGATTTGTGTAGACTTTATCTACAAATTCTTCTCTTCCTTTTTCGATCTTTTGTCGCGAGAGCTGGTTCTGCCCCCGACTTCATTTTGCCTCTTAGGTATCTCCGGAATTGGTTCCAGAGAGTTGGTTCGTTGTGGGGTTGTTGTTGTCTTTGTTTGCGCCCTGGGGTTGTCCTTCTTAAAGTTTGATGTAGCGATCTTGGAAAACCCTAAGCTCTCTTTCGGAATCAAGGGCTCGGTTGTGAACTCCACGAAGATGGCCGAGGTTCTATCATGTCCGTACTTATAGCAATTAATGCTAATTTCTGGATTGACTTTCCCGATTGCTTGGCATGTCTTCTGTCACCAGTCTGTGTATTACATCAATGTTTCCCGTGGTATGATAGCTAAAAAAATAGCCAATCTAACCCTACCTTTGTTGATTTGTTGTACATGTATGTATCCAAGAACACCGTAGACAATTGCTCAAAAGAGTCAATTGAGTTTGCTGGTAAATTATCATACCACGCCAATGCTGATCCCGTCAAGATTGCAGGAAAGTATCTACACAGTACTACCTCATCTCTTTCCCAATGGGCAAGGACACGAGTGTAGTACCGTAGGTGGGCTGCGGGATCTGAGGTACCATTGTATGTCTGAAACATATGTACTGGGTATTTCGGAGGGATGGACTCCCTCAAAATACGAAAAGACAACGAATATGTTGTCTCTTATTGGAGTACTTCTTCCAGCCTTGCGCTTGCGTGGCCGGTTTTCAGTGTTTGTATTTCTTTCTGCATCTTCTCCATTTTATCCAGGACCATGTTCACATTGTGAGCATATCTGGAAAATGCTTTATCATAGTAAGACTGAGAAGGATTGTAAGATGGATTCATCTCGTCTGGATCTTGTCGTGTGTTCCTGGCTCCCCCTGGTGGGTTAGGATCCGCCATTCGTTTTCCTGAGATAGCTCCGTTCTCACGCCTCTTTAACGGAGGGTGAGTTTGGGAACCTTCGATCTGTGCATCCAACATGTCTTTTAGGTTATGGTTCTCTTGTGCCATCATGTGCATTGCATCCTCATGCTCCTTGTTACGTAGTAGCAAAGCTGTTACTTGTGATGCCATTTGTTCTTCATTGTGGATTCCACCACCCTGAGGAGTGCTGTCGGACGGATCTTCAGAGTCATCCACTCATTCTTCTATGATTGGAGCGTCAGGATCTAGCTGGATTGGAGTCAGGTTTCCCAACCCTCATCCAGTAGGAGCTAAGGTTCTGGGTAACCCTGTGTTAGCCGCAGGTGGTTTCGTAACATTGGGACGCTCCGGTAACGGCATGCCGTACTGTATTTTGTGCTCCCGATGTTTTCCCCATCCCCTCAGTAGGAGTAGGTGGTTTGTTAGCAGCCATTCTTCTTGCTATCTCGCTTTGTCCGTCCTCCGCTTCATTCCTTTGGTTTGTTCGAGACGGGTTTTGAGATCTGCCCCTTGTAACAACAGGTTGTGAACTTGTTGGTACATAACTTGGTTTCTGCATACCATCGCCTTTTTGTTATCCTGTTGTCACAGAGAAAACGACCAAATTTTCTACTAGGGTGCCTTCGCTAAAAGTAGCAATTAATGTTCTGACACAGAAGACGGCTAAGCAGCTTTTTTCAGAAATAGTAAGAGAATGACATCTGAAAAGATGGGTATTTAATTTTTTATGATACCCTTGGAGAAAACAACCTTAAATGTTGAAAACAAATTAGAAAGGGTGTCAGATCTTTCACGAAAAGAGGTTATTAAATGCTTTGCAAGATCTTTTTCCTTAAATTCTCACTAAGATTCCTCTGCGATCAGAGTTACTCATATCTAGAGGATACCTTGTCGGAAAAGGTCGTTTTAGTATAAAAAAAAGTTTTAATGTTTTGTGAATGCGTTTTTGCCAAAAACTTTGTAGATCTGTAAGATTGCAAGTCTTTAGAGGCTAAGAACTCAAAGAACTTGCGTAAAGAACGGATGAACAAATCACTAGAGAGTGAGATTCATCGTTGCAGAACTCAGATCTCTTCGTTAAAGGAGGTGTATAAGTTAAACAGTAAAGGAACATAAAAACTCAAGTCGGTGAGCAAAACCTTCTAGCGCCAAACTGTGACAACTAATTTTCCCATAGTCTACGTAATGTATACAGCTCAGAGAATCGGATACTATGCAGTATTGATACCTCTGTTGAACTGATAATGCTAAGTTATAAAAGATATCTAAGATCACAATAATAGTAGAGAACACAAATATAATGTAAATGGAACTAAGTTATCATGAGACACAAGAGATTACGTGGTTCGACTTTCGTCTATGTCCACGGGGTAATGAGTGATTGTTTGTATTAAGTTTTGGTGGTTGCAAAAGATCTTAAATGCTTCCCAAAGTAATAGAGAGAACTCAAGTTAAAGTAAATACTTAAGTTATAAACATTAAAGAGGTATAAGCTAAGACTAGATCTTCTTCTCCTAGGTATTGAATGCCCTTGGTTTGTTGGTGAAGCTTGGTATTTATAGCCCCTTCTGCTCCAGGTATATCTTTACTGTCTTTGGATCCATTGTTCCCTGATATACCTTCCATACAAATGGTACCTTCGTTCACCTCGTGCTTTCTCCAGTCGGGATCTACAACCTCAGCTGACCCACATTCCTTCGGGAACTTCCCAGCCTCAGTACAGATTTGTACCTTCGTCCACCGCTAACGTTTTCCAGTCAGATTCTGCCACATAATCTCTCTCCACGTGCTTTAATTAAGCGTGTGTATAAGAGATTTTCTGCATTTAATGCTGGTTAGATATGTCATCTACCTCTGTCCCTTCGCCAGCTGCCTCTCCCTAGACTAGGCTTTAGTTTTATATCTTAGCTGTCGAGGTATCCCTTCTTGGGATAAGATAAAATAGATCTGCGAAGGTGTCTTCTGCTACTCAGGTTCGTCTGTATAGTGAGGGTCATACAGTTATCTTGCATGCGACCACTGAAACTGTGACACGTGCTCCGTGGAATATTGATATTCACACAACTTGTGGCGAAAGAAAGGTAGTGCATACATCGAGTTTAGGACTGGTGTATGTGACATGAAAGTCTGGTGGTAATGGATGTGAAGGTGAGCTTAACTGGTGATGGTTTTTGAATTTTGGTGAACTGGCGGCGTCGTGAACCTAACCAACAATATACACCATAAAGACATGGGGAGAGGTGAATAAGAAGGCCTCCTGATGTAGAAGAGATGAATGAAGTCCTCGAGGAACTGGGAACTAGACAATACGCTGCCTCCTGACATTAATGTCCAAAACATGTCTGGTTTTTCCTCACGACAGATTCCCTTAAATTGGACTGCTTGCAACTACGATATCAGTACGCGGCTTAATTCAACTTGCCTGCAGGGATGTTTCTTTTAGAGCATTATATTAAGGCAGTATCCTATTGTATTGAAAATCATTTAGCAGAGTGAGTAGTTAACATCGGGGTGGCATGACATGAGACATGGCATACTTTTTCTGTAAATGGAGCGGCACTTGAATACATTATGCAATGAATTTGCTATCATATATAGTGGGAATGCTATCATAACTTTAAATGCTATACATAACTTTAAGACGTATGTTCTTTAATTTCAAAAATGTCATTTATCTCAATTAGGTTTTTAAAAACATGTGAAAAAATTAATTTTCACAATAAAATGATTGTGAACTAACCAGTTATCACAACTTCGCCAGTGATAATCAAAATTTTCACTGGCAGGATAATTGAAACCATCACAGGTACGCTGTCAGTATCACGTATCAACACATACAAACCCTAGAAGAAGAAAAAACAAGAGGGAAGGAAATCATCGTATATATTAGCCATCATTGGCATAGGAGAATCATAAGAAAATACTCCCGTAACAGACCGAAAATTTTGGTAACTATAGGTGGACCAATTAAATTGGCAAATATTGTTTGAATAAATTTGTTAACAAAATAAAAGGAAAACGGTATTTACGGCATGTGGAAAGTTGAATGAAAAAGGTTAGTTTAGTCATGTTAAAAGTGTAAAAATATTAATTGAATTTAAAATCATTAATCCTAACCGTAGATCTTATATTTTGGATGGATATATGTACTATCTTAATGATGAGTTTATAGAAGAGAGAGGGATCAAACTTGCGTTACTCAGAATTTTCCACATTTAACAATTCTACCACTAAGTTACAAACAAAAAATCAACGACACTTAATAATTGCAACTATTTATTAAGGAAGGTTAGGAAACGTCTATCCTTGTAAATCCAGAGAGCTTATTGTGAGTAAAATCTCACGTGAGAGAAAGTTGAATCCTACTTTAGTTCCTCGGTCCTTAGTTGGTAATTGTTGAGAAGAATAGAAGTCGTTAGACATTCTTGTTTGAGTTTGATTTCATTTCACACTTGTATTTTTTTGTACAAGCACATGACAACTTTACAGACTTATTTAAATACGAGAAATCTGTGACTGACACAACATATATATTACACACACGTATAACGCACATGTACTCACACATTCATTTCGCACAATTACATCTCAGTTTCCCCGCAAGTTCAGGGTCTAGAGATCACCAGAAACACTGAGCTTGAGTCTGAGAAGAGAGAAACAAGAAGTGGACAATGTCTTGGTGAAGATGTCACCTATTTGATCTTGTATAGAGACAAACCGCACATCCAAAGCTTTGGAGGCAACCGATTCCCGCACATAATAAAAAACAACCTCAATGTGCTTCATTCTTTTATGAAATATAGGATTTGCTGTTAAGTAAGTTGCTCCCATGTTGTCAGTCCACAAAAAAAGGCACGGTACTCTTCCTCTGTGCTAGACCTAGAGATAGTTTTCTGCTTCCTAGAGCACCAAGAAATTAAGTTGTGTCCAAGAAAAATGGTCATTCCACTTGTAGATCTTCTGTCAGTCATATCACCTACCCAATCAACATCTGAATATGCTTGCAATTGCAAAACTGAAGCCCTCTTAAACTGCAAGACAAAAGATAGAGTACCCTGTAAATATCTCAAAATACTTTTGACAGCTGACCAATCTGCATTAGAAGGAAGTTGCATTTGTTGACAAGCTTTGTTAACTGCAAATGCAATGTCAGGTCTAGTGACTGTAGCATATTGAAGAGCACCAACTGTGCTTCATAGAGAAAGGTGTGGAATCACCATCAGAAATATAAGATAAGATAGGAGTGTATGTTGATTTAGAACCATTCATCTTAGTCTTGATAAGCAAATTGGAAACATATTGCTCCTTAGGTAATAAAATCCCTTTTGAATTTTTTATGACCTGAATACCCAAGAAAAAATGTAATGGACCCAAGTATTTAATAGCAAATTCTCTGCTCAAACCAGCAATGAGGCCATCAATGTTATAGAAAGAACTACCAGTAACTAAAATGTCCTCTACATAAATGGGAATATAAAGAACAGACAGTAACTAAAATGTCCTCTACATAAATGGGAATATAAAGAACAGATTGACTGGCAACCCTGTAAAAGAGAGAAATATCAGTTTTGAATGACGGAAAACCACATGAACTTAGAAATTTACTCAATGTATGAAACCAAGCTTTGGGTGCTTATTTTAGACCATATAAAGACCTCTGAAGCTTACACACATGATTGGAAGAAGTTTATCTGAATAACCTCGTGGCTGAACCATAAATACCTCCTCAGATAAATGGCCATGTGTTAGTACCTAAAAAATACTTCTAGGCAAAACAGATGCACCACCGTGGTACTTTATTTTTAGGTTCGAAAATCAAAATCGAACAATACAATCCTAAACTACAATAGTAGCCATTCCGTGCTGCTTTGGTCACGAGGAGAGGAAGATGGGTTGATCTTAGGGGAGGGAAGCAGAAAGTTTTGAGAAAATGGCAATGGTATTGAATTGTGTGTCTTGGGTATTGAAAACTATGAAGAATAACAGAGCTTTTGGGTATGAAAGCTTGTCTTCTCTTCTGAACAGGCTAAGTGGCACATTTATAGTAGTTTGGAATACACACTTCCTTTCTCGTAAGTAGTGTAGGTCATGACATTATGGAGAGATGTAGAATATGGAGATGATGGGTATGAGGTGAGATAAATTAGGGAAGTTTCTGGAAAATCCCTTTATACTGCGCCCATTATCTCTCCAACAGCTGTAACCGCCACACTACTTTAACTTTTCACATAAGGTGTTGCCACGCTGCATGTTGTCGTAGATCACCAGACCAATACCCCATGAAAAATCCCCTCATGCAACGTATTTTCATATTTCTTAGGTGTTTTAGATGAGCTACAGATCTCATCTTATTTAGGATAAATTGTAGCCGTTGATATGTCATATGCCTTACAGGCATGTTGAATCGTATTTTGGCGTAGCTGTTGTGAAACAATTTGGACAAGGCCAACCGCGATATCGTAGCGTGCTTGTGCCCTGTTGAGGTGCAAGAAGATAGTTTGGCGCGTTAGTGGCTAGTTAAGATGCTATAATTTAGCATGGCATGATAATGTCGTAAAGTGGCATAGCATGTCCGCACTTTATGCCACAACGAAGACGAAGAGAAATATCCCAGGCTACAATCTTTACGTGAGATATCAGAGTGCTAAATTATCGCGTGGCCTCTGAATGGCTTATTTATGGTGATAAAATAACAAGTGGAGTAGCGGCCTATAAAGGCACTGCCATGGCTCGCAGTGGCGTTATGATTGGCATATAAGCTGAGATCTAAAATATGGCTCAATAGCCTTGGCCTTAGATGCCACAACTAAAGATAGATCTAGTTGCAGCTGTTGGCGCGAGGTGGCATGGTGGCTTAATGCCATATTAGGGTTTAGCGTGCCATGGCCTTTAATGGTGCGCTGACAAGGCAAGTTGCGATTTTGTAGCTCCTTAACGTGTTTTTCCTTGGCCACGGAGGATAGGAGAGGAATGATGGGTCCACGACATAGCCATGAGCCAAAAATCTAAGACATGACCTGTGGGAGTCGTGGTATCATATTTTGGATCTAAAGAGTGACATGTGGCATGTTGTGGACCCATGGTGGCGCCGTCAAGCTGCAGCCTTAAAAGTGGCGCGACATGCCGAAGACCTCCACGCCAAAATTGTCGGATCCCATCTTAGCCATAGACTTTTAAAGCACATGCACGACATTGTATTAAGTCTTTGGCCATCAATAGAGGTTGGGCCAATGTGCTTTTGGCTTTGGCTCAATATTTGCCGATTATGGTATAAGAATGATGTGAATAGGTCATGACTGAGAATTAGGGGTTGGCCTTAATTCGTCCAAGGCTATTAAAATGAGATTCCTATTTCGACTAGGATAGCAAAGTTCGATTAGTAATGAAGGAAAGCTATCATGAGAGGATACATGAGCCAAGATTAGATCATTTTTAGGCCATTGATTGGCCATGGCGCTGCGAGTTATAATGGCTATGCCACGGAGCTGGCCAAGATCCTTAAATACCGCACTTTACGTTATGACCTTGGACACGGCTGGCCAAGGTTCAATAATGACGCGCGACTTATGACATGGTCTTGGTCGTGGATGCCAAGGCGCGATAATGGAGCGTGGATTATGTTATGGCCTTGGCTTCCAAGGCACGATAATGATGCGCGGCTTATGCCATGGACTTGGCTGCCAAGGTCCGATAATACCGCGCGGCCTATGTCATGGCCTTGGTTATGGCTTTCAAGGTCCGAATATAACGCTCGGTCTATGTTATGGCCTTGGCCGTGGCTGCGAAGGTCCGGTAATGGCGCGCCTCTTATGCCATGGCCTTGGCTACCACAGTCCGATAATGGCTCACCTTTTATGCCGTAGCCTTGGCCGTTGTTGCCACAATCCGATAATGGCGCGTAGATTATGCCATGGCATTGGCCGTGGCGCGGCAGTGGCCTATGGCGCGCGCTATGCTATGGCCTTGGCTTAAGGCGCGACAGTGGCCTATGGCGCGCACTCTGTTATGGCCATGGATTATGGCGCGGCAGTAGCCTATGGCGTGCGTTATGCTATGGCCATGTCTTATGGTGCAACAGTGGCATATGGTGCGCGCTATGCTATGGCCATGGATTATGGCGTGGTAGTGTCTACGCCACAATTTTGTCCATAACTTGCAAATTTTTATTTGGCCGTGCCATGGACTAAGCCGATTACTTTGGGATGATTCCAACTAAGAAATTAGTCCATTCCTATCTTAGCCGAGGTGCTATGAGCTGCAACAGCTGTATTATGACCTTAGCCATGGTTAGCTAAGGTATGATGGGGTATGCAGTATATGCAATGGGCTTGTCTATGGATGTGCCGCAATCTTTATACCATTAATCATGATTTGATTATCATATAGCTATAATCTATGGTTTGAGTTTATAGCAATGTGTCAGGCCTATATTTAAAGTGGAATACTATTCAAGTACAAATTTGAATACGATAGTGTCGTTATAGCATGTTAAAGGAACTCGGTCGTGGGAGTTTGCGACATGAGGCGATACTCGATATGGCTACGTATTAATATTATACTTTCAATAACATGTTTATTGTGTATAGGAAGAGACCACCTGAAGGGTAGTTGTCACCAACATCAGTGGAAACCTAAGGACGATATTACTCTATACTAGCGGTCAATCCGTCTAGGAACTGTCCAATCAATATGATAAAGAGGGTACAGTATTGGTACTGAAATACTCTCTCTCTCTCTCTCTATATATATATATATATATAACGTGACGGTTAAACCGGAGGTCGTATATGCATTACTGATTCTCTTATGGAATATGAGTTATAAATACAAATACTTAATTCTGATGCCAGGTCAGGGACTCTCATATTACACTTCTGCAACCAGGCATAACAGTTTTACAATTTATGTCCTTGTCAAAAACTCACCATCAACACCATGTAAACAATATTTTTTACATGTAGTTGCCTTATCTTCCGGTTCATGTAAATAGAGATAGAAAGAATTATTCTCACAGTGGTTGGATTGACGAGAAGACTGAAAGTGTCTTGATAATCAATACCACTTGGTTGTAGCTCTTAGCCACTAATCTGGCTTTATATCTCTCAATAGAACCATAAGCTCTTCTCTTGATCCTAAATATCCATTTGCAACCAATAAAATTTTGACCATCAATAGCAAGAACTAGCCTCCAAATACCATTTTGTAATAAAGCAGTGATTTCTTTATCCATTGCAGCTCTCCATCTTGGACACTTACGAGACTTAGTGTAGCATGTAGGTACTGTAATATCTTCACACACATATTGAACTTCAGAAGCAAAAATTCTAGGTTTCGATCTGGAAATGCCCATTTTACCTCTGGTATTCATTGGATGAGCATTAGTAACAGGTGGAGATACAATATTAGGAGGTGCAGAAGGAACTAGTGGTGGAGTGGATACACTTGAAGTACTAGCAGGTGTAGAATATGATACATCCACTTCATTTGAAATAAGTATGGGTGCAGATGAAGAAGATGAAAAAGCGGGGGTCTAACAACCACACCCAATATTTCGCTTAGCAATCTGTATGGAAAAACTCCAATATACTTTTAAGAGAATCAACTAGACAGTCAGACTCAATCTTAATAAAAGTATATCAAAGAGTTGTATCTCACTTTCTCGATTCAATACTTACTCAAGCAAATAGAAATCTGCGAGTCTCATTAAATACAAGAGAAATCACTTGAACGGTACCAAAGACCAATGTTCAAGGATCAATCAATTTCAATCAACAACCAAAGGTTGTATTTCCAAATTGATCGATTCAACGCACAACCTATGATATTTCAATTATATAACAAAATATATGCGGAAAATAAATAACATAGACACCAGAAGTTTTGTTAACGAGGAAACCGCAAATGCAGAAAACCCCCGGGACCTAGTCCAGATTGAACACTCACTGCATTAAGCCGCTACAGACACTAGCCTACTACAAACTAACTTCGGTCTGGACTGTAGTTGAACCCAAATCAATCTCACACTGATCCAAGGTACAGTTGCGCTCCTTACGTCTCTTATACCAGCAGGATACTATGCACTTGATTCCCTTAGTTGATCTCACCCACAACTAAGAGTTGTTACGACCCAAATTCGAAGACTTTAATAAACAAATCTGTATCACAGAGAAAAGTCTACGTTAATAGATAACTCTGTATCCCACAGAAATACCTACGAGTTTTTGTTCCGTATTTTGATAAATCAAGGTGAACAGGAAGCAATTGATAACCCGGACTTATATTCCCGAAGAACAGCCTAGAATTATCAATCACCTCACAATAATCTTAATCGACTAGCGAAACAATATATTGTGGAATCACAAACGATGAGACGAAGGTGTTTGTGACTACTTTTCTATCTTCCTTATCGGAGAAATTAATCTCAAGCCAATCTTACGATTGTACTCAAATACGATAGAAACAGCAAGATCAGATCACAGAACTACAAAGAAAATAATTGGGTCTGGCTTCACAATCCCAATGAAGTCTTCAATTCGTTAACCTACAAGGTCTCGATAGAAACATAAGGTTAAAGGAGAATCGACTCTAGCTAATACAACTAGTATCACACAGGAGGTGTGGGGATTAGTTTCCCAGTTACTAGATTTCTTATTTATATAGTCTTTCAAATTAGGGTTTGCAATCAATGTTAGCTTAGTAACAAAGCTTTCAATATTCACCGTCACATGAAAACCTGATTAGATTCAAGATAATATCTTTAAACTGTTAGATCGAATTAGCTTGTTACACACAAATAAAATGCACATTTATTTAGGTTTGTGTAACCGTACCCAAAAATGTACATTTAGTTGGTTCAACAGTAGTTAACCAAATGGTTAGCCATATGCGCACTTTTATATCAACCATATTCATCTTAACCATAACTAGTTCAAATGATTTAGGAGAACTAGTTAGAGAGTTGTTCAATTGCTTAGATCTCATAGAAGTATATAAGACACAATAGAAGCAAAAACGATTTGATTCACTCGAATCAATTCATGGACTTTATAGCCACGGTTTGCAAGTATGTATTCCTTAGTTTATATAAGTTTAAGTTCACGAATAATCGTTTTTAGAAACTAACCCACTTAAGTTCGCATACTGGTATGCAGACTTAAGTACCCGGAATAAGTTTGTTTTCAGTTCACAAACTCCAGCAGAAATTCACGGGATGTGAACTTCCGACAGTGCGCGTACTGGTACGCGGACTTCAATTCCGGTTTTCCTGAGCAGCAAAGTACGCATACTTTGGTTCAAGGAATAAGGATTTACATACGTATGAGTTATCACACAATGTTTATATCCTTTCAAGGTTATATGCCAAACTCTCATTTCAATCATTGAAACATTCTTAGAGGGCGTTATACAGTTGTTGTTCACAAGCTATTTTTCGTCAAAGCAATTTTCAAGTAATTGAAACTAATATGACTTTCGTCACTAGTAAGGATGAACTTGGCCAAAGCGAAAGCTTACCAACACATATTTCGAGAAATAGATAAGCGAGATAAACTCGGCTCAAAATAGCAAATGTGTATAATCATAGCCTATATAGCGATACAACTTTTGTCTCAAGATAATAGATAGAGTAGATAGACTTTTGAGTGATAGATAAGTTCAAGTATCCACATACCTTTTAATCGATGAAGTTCCACCAGTTCCTTGAGTAGTTCTTCGTCTTTGTATGATGATCTCCATGGAGTCTAGAGCTTAACTACACTTTCTATCCTAATCCGAGACTTAGCTAATAGTAGACTAGAAATCAAGACTTATAGTTTTGATCACTAACATTGAAAAACATGCTAGAGATAGCAACGCATGCGAGTTCGACCGAGTAGTGCTCTAACAATCTCCCCCTTTGTCAATTTTAGTGACAAACTATCAATACATATGGAATACAAAATAAATAAATAAAATTTTGTAGCTTCTTTTCTACATGCATGATCTCCTTGGTTCTTCAACATTACTGAAAATGCGGGGGTCTAACAACCACACCCAACAATTCGTTTGGCAATCTGAGAGGAGTTACTCCAATACACTTTCTAGCGAATCAACTAAACAGTCAGACTCAATCTAGAATAAAGTATATCAAAGAGTTTAATATCTCTAACTCCTAATTCAATCCGCAATCAACAAATAGAAATCTGCGAGCCCGGTTGAATAAGAGGAGTAACTTGAACGATACCAAAGACCATTGTTCAAGTGTCAATCAATGTAAATCAACAACCCAAGGTTGGATATTCTAATTGATTGATCTTAGCGCACAACCTGTGATATTTCAATTATATAATAAAATATAATGCGGAAAAGAAATAACACAGACACTAGAATTTTGTTAACGAGGAAACCGCAAATGCAGAAAACCCCGGGACCTAGTCCAGATTGAACACCATACTGTATTAAGCCGCTACATACACTAGCCTACTACCAATTAACTTCAGATTGGACTGTAGTTGAGCCCTAATCAATCTCACACTGATTCAAGGTACAGTTGCGTTCCTTGCGTCTCTGATCCCAGCAGGATACTACGCACTTGATTCACTTAGCTGATCTCACCCACAACTAAGAGTTGCTACGACCCAAAGTCGAAGACTTGATAGACAAATATGTCTCACACAGAAAAGTCTATAGGATTGAATAAATCTGTCTCTCACAGAAATACCCAAGAGTTTTTGTTCCGTCTTTGGATAAATCAAGGTGAACAGGAACCAATTGATAATCCGGACTTATATTCCCAAAGAACAACTTAGAATTATCAATCACCTCACAATAAACTTAATCGACTAGCGAAACAAGTTATTGTGGAATCACAAACGATGAGACGAAGTTTGTTTGTGATTACTTTTCTATCTTGCCTATCGGAGATATAAAATCTCGATCCAATTATTTCAATTGCCCTTAACACGATAGAAACAACAAGATAAAATCACGCAACTATAAAGATAATAGTTGGGTCTGGCTTCACAATCCAAATGAAGTCTTCAAGTCGTTAACCTACATGGTCTCGAGAAGAAACCTAAGGTTAAAGGAGAATCGACTCTAGTTATGCAACTAGTAACACACACGAGGTGTGGGGATTAGGTTTCCTAGTTGCTAGAGTTCTCCTTTATATAGTTTTCAAATCAGGGTTTGCAATCCAAGTTACCTTGGTAAAAAAGCATTCAATATTCACTGTTAGATGAAAAACCTGATTCAACCAAGCTAATATCTTTCAACCGTTGGATCGAACTTAGCTTTTTACACACAAATGAAATGTACCCTCATTTAGGTTTATGTAACCGTACCTAAACGTGTACACCAGGTTGGTTCACAATTAGTTAACCGAGGTTATCCATATGATTACTCTCATATCAACCTTATTCATCTTAACCACAAATGGTTCAAATGACTCAAATGAAACTAGTTAAAGAGTTGTTCAATTGCATAGAAAACACAAACGAAACCAAATCGGTTTGATTCACTTGAATCAATCATGAACATTATATCCACGGTTTGCAAAGATTGCATTCCTTGTGATTAAATGTTTAAGTTCATGAACTGACCGATTTGACAAAGTAACCAGCTTAAGTATGCGTACGGGTTTGCGTACTTAAGTAACCGGATTTTGAGTTTGTTAAGTTTCCAAACTCAGAAGAAATTTCCGGTTCGAAAACTTCCGCCAGTATGCGTACGGGTACGCATACTTAAGGTGACCAGTTCAGGAGTTTATAATTCCCAAACTTAGCATATATTTTCGGTTCTAAAACTTACGCCAGTATGCGTACGGGTACGCATACTTATCTTGTCTCCTTCACCAATTTCGTATACACACATATGGATACTCTTGATCCCGGTTTATGGATTTATACACTAATGTGCGGACACACTATATATGCTTATATCCAAAGATGATTACATCATCAACTCTTTATTTCAATCATTGAAACATTCTTCTATAATGACAATAGACGTTTTCACACACTATTAGCATCAAAGAAATTTTCAAGATATTGAACTAATCATTATCGAAACATTCCGAGCCTACATCAAATGATTGTATCACACAAACCATGTGAGATTTTACTCGGCAATTGTCTCGTGATATAAGATGAACTTGGTCGAAGCGAAAGCTTACCAACACATATTTCGAGAAATATGTAAGCGAGATATACTCAGCTCGAAATCTCAAATGTTTATAGAAAAACTATATCATAACACGACTTATGTACCAATATAAGATATAGTATAAATAGACTTTCCAAGTGATAGATGAGTTCAAGTCTCCACATACCTTTTGTCGAAGAAGTTCCACAAGCTCCCCTTAGTAGTTCTTCGTCTTCAAGAGATGAACGCCGAGAGATCTAAGCTCAACTACACTGTCTATATCCTAGTCTGAGACATCTATAAATAGGCTAGAAATCAAGACTTATAGTTTTGATCACTAACATTGACAAACATGCTTGAGATAGCAATGCGCTGCGAGTTCGACCGAGCAATGCTCTAATAATTACTCGAAATCTTCGTCACTTCCAAGTACTCCAATGATTCCAAAGGTTGTAAGTTTAGCATCATCGTTGTTGAAAATCCGTAGCTATAAAAGTGAGAAAACAAGAGTTCTCAATCATTGTTACACAGTGTCATAGTATTATAACACAACATCAAAGTTCAATTGTATCACAACTTCGACAACAATACTGTGGTGATATGTATCACTCCCCCTTAGTCAATACTCCATCTAACATGGAAACCACTCCCCCTTACATAATGATCTGTAAACCATATGTATTTGTAATGTGAACTACACATTAATTCTCCCCCTTTTTGTCAATAAAATTGGCAAAGGTACGAAAACTAGTGGGATCCTAATGAAATTTCCATAGAGACATTTCATGACCAAAAGAAAGCACATATCAACTTTTTAGATGCCATCATATAGACGAATCTAAATACATTAATCAAGGAGTTTATAAATATACAAGATAACCCCTATAATATTCCACAGCCGCACTCCCCACAAAGATTTTGCAATTAAGCACAAGTTCAATTAAGAAGTCCCCCCTCCCCCCCCCCCATAAAATGTCATTCCCAAAATAACAACAAGAGCGACCTTACTTTCACAAGAAAAGAAAGATTTCTTTGCACATAACAAATCACATACGAATATGAATTTGAATCCAAAATACTCACTTAAATTAACCACAACAAAACCCATGATTAATTTAATCGAAAATGCTCAACATAAGAGATCTTATGGAGCCGCACAATATATATATAAAAATATGGATCAGGGAAGATCAATACTGCGGAATAAACAAGGATTCATTCTATTTTCCATCAGTATTTGCATAACGACATACACTAGACATAATCCTCGTAAACAAAAGTTCATCATATCTTCCATCAATATTTGTATAATGACATATACTAGGCTTAACTTTTATAATGTCAAAAATTCATTCATTCTTTTATCAATACTTGTATATCGACATGAAAAGACGAGGGTACCCAAATATACCTCAACCTAAAACTTTTCCAACCTATAAGTTCTTTCTCCGAAAGTGATGGTCTATGGACTGAGTCGAGACAATGCAACTAATCGGTTCACACTTTGTGTGATCTTCTATGGATAAGAGATCGAGACAATACAACAACGAAGTATGTTTACTTGATAAAAAGGTTCGGACTTACCAAACACAATGGAATCACTTATCAAGTAAATAGGAATTAACGTTTTGTGTAATTTACTTTAATTATAATAAAACAATTATAAAGCGAAAATATAAAGTAAATGACACAGCAAGATTTTATTAACGAGGAAACCGCAAATGTAGAAAAACCCCGGGACCTTGTCTAAAATTGAATACTCTCAAGATTAAGCCGCTATACGAAATAACCTAACTTCGTATAGTTGAGACCAAGCAACGAAACCTATTGTTCACCTACTTCCGTATGTATTCCCATGCCTCCAACTTATGAATAAGTCACGTACTTGGAACAATTCCTTTGGTTCTTATTCCAAACAGTAAAGGAACAACAAATATGTTTGGTATCAACTCTCTTCAACCAAGTGATATGAGTCGGACAAAGGATCTTCTGTTTATCTTAACATAAACTCCTTCGTCAGGTCCTTAGATCTATCTTATGTTCAATTACCAAAGTAATCGTTAAGATTTTGCAATCAACACTCTTAATCCAAAGAATTTTTTTGATGCCGATCTACTCAACTAATCAATCAAATTCTATCACAAGGATAAAACCAATCACTTGAATCTCTTGTCATCAATCACGCACATAACGAAGTCTGTTAACAATGGATTATCACAAGATCGTATTTCGATCTACAAACAATCTAAAGATCCCTGTCGAAACTCTGAACTAGTTTGAGTGAATCTTATATCAGAAGAGAAGATCCTCAAGCATAAACAAACTAGGTGCAATCAAATTTCAACAACCGTTAGTCAATCAAATCAATGAAAACAAAAGATAAACCGCAATTATCTAGTTTCCCACCAATGGTACTCATAGAGCTTCTCAATCCCAAAGAATACTTTAAAACGATGGGCCGTAAGAGATTTTGCCTAATTAGGTTACTCTCCTCTCCTAATAGGCGGCTTCTCCAGTAGCAGCACAACAAGAGGTAGTTTGCTGTTATGAAGGATTAGTTTGCAAGAAATGCAAACTTCAAGTATTTATAGACTAGGAAGTTTGGACACCAAGGAATTTCTAAAACTGATAATATTCTCAAGATATTCATTAAAGCACAAGTTCGGTTTCCATAATTCCTGGAAATGCTCTGTCCAAAAATAATGATCGAAATCTCTTGGAAAATCTCTAATTAGTAAATGCACATTAATAATTCTTATTTTCCTAAAAATGAAATTAATAACCTTAATTAAAAGATTCTTAACTTGTTTATGTTTCGATCCCAGGATTCTCTTACCTTAGCTATTAAGGAATAACTTTGAACAATTAAAGATTAACATTCACATCACGTGTTCAAAGTATGTCGACATCCTTACTTTGTAAGTCATCTTTCATACATACAACCTTGAAACCGATTTTCCATACTTCTAAACAAGTTTAGAATTGGTTAATCTGACTTTCAAGAACTATGTGATTGATCAAAGAACATTCAATCAAAAAAATATGTGTGTAACGGTTCTACCAAAACAAGTTTCGGTTCTACCAGCGTGTGAGTATTGTGCATAGTCACACCAGCTTTCCAAAATTCGGTTGACTAGGTACTAGGATCGATTCCCCACATATATATGGTATCTAACTTATTTGTGTTGCACATGTCCATAGGATCAGTTCCCCTTAGCCTAAAAACGCGTTGCACATGTCCATAGGATCGGTTCCCCTTTCTGCTATAAACTTGTTGCATCTCATACAAGGATCAATTCCCTTTTGTGTGAATTGCACCGTTACTAGGATCGGTTCCCCTTTAACCAGATTTGGTCAGACATAAAATCACAAACTCGATCATACCATCTCAGGTGATTACTGAAGATCGGTTTCACTGATAAAAGTCATACCAATACATAAGTCAGGCCTTTGTGAATAGTTTTACCAAGAACACAAACAAGTCATGAACGGTTATATTGATCACACATATTGGTTGTTCACAAGATATGCAATGAATAACAATACCAATAACACCCGGTGATTTCCTTTTCGATTCACAAACCAAGTTCATGAATTTACTTCCTTAGAACACATGTAAAACATTGTTCCCTAGGATGAAATACTTGATAGACACATTTTTGTGTATGATTTGTCCTCAATGTTCCGGTTTGTGAGTACTCGATTTTGTACTTATTATGGTTTTTTGTGTGTTTGTAGGTATTTTTTGGAAATAAATATTGTTGGAAAATTCGGCTCGAAAATTTGCTCGGAGTACCCCCAGGAGGACAATTGCTATACGGACCCCCACTTTAGCTAAGGAGCACCCTGGGCTATATACAGCCAAAATTCATTCTCAGCAACCACCTGCTAAGGGCACCCCTACTCTGGATAGGGGAGCCCCCTTCTTCTTCCACGTTTAAACAGAATTTGGCGGGAAATTTGCCTTTGCACCTGCGATATTTTGTGGAGCAGAATTGGACGTGATTTTATGTGATTTTTTCACGGGATTGGTTTGCAAATAACCTGTTTCACTTAAACAGGGAGGGTAATTGATTCATGCACGTAAATAATGGAAGAAATCATCACACAGAGGAAGAAACATTTTCTCTGATATTTTGTTTTAATTTCCGGGTAATTTTGGGAAGTTTGTTCATTGATACAACATGTTCGTTGCTGTCATAGAAGAATAAGGAACGTCTTGGAACATATTATCCAGAGAAAACAGCGTGACAAGACAAGAATGGAAAAAAAATTCTCGAGAATATTTTCATTCAGTGCCGAATAAAGAGAGATTACTGTGAGTTATTACGGAGATTTTTCTTCGCCTGTTGAGTATAAATATCACCCTGGGGTAGCAGAGAAGAAGACAGAGAGTTTAGAAAGGCTTTGGAACATCACAGAGGCGAAACACGATCACCAGAGAAAACTGCTGTTGCTGCTGCCATTGAAGAACACGAAGAACATTGACCCACAGAAGCAGTCGTTTTCTCTACAGTATTTGCGACTTCTCAGCAACAGTCTTAGATCTACAGCAACAGTGACACATCCTCTGTATCGTTCTTTTCAGTTTGTAACACTTATAACTGTTGCAAACTCGGTTATCATTGTTTCTCCCATTTCATCATTTGTACACCACCTTTGAGCAATAAAAAAATGAATTTTGAGCGTGTTTTCCTAATGATGAGCTAAACCCAATCCTTGGGGCGACGGAGGAATCCATTCTCTCAAGAATTATGTGGTAATATTAATTTAATAAATTTATGCAATATTTTTTTATGATTAATTACATTGATAAAAAATAAATTAAATGATTCTTATTAATCAAATGTGTTTTCTCTTGATGATGCATGCTTAGTTTTTAGACTCTTGATGTGTTATACTTGCGACTAACATTTGATATTTTGGGAATCTGATTTTGGCAATACTTTAGAATCGAATCAATTGTTTAAAGATATAAGTTAATTTAGAAACACATAAGTATTGATGAATGGTGAAATCCTACCTCCAGCCTCTCCATAATTTTCACAACCTATCAACATTTATTTGCTTATTTTCTTTGCTTTAAAATTAAATCTAAAATCTTTCGCTTTCACAAGTCTCAACGAACTTCTTACTACAACAACAACTTGAAATCACATCAATTTTTGGCGCCGCCGACGCGGACTTGTCTTTAGGCTAGAGTTTTTAGATTATTTTTTTTTTAGGTTTTTATTTTTTTTTATTTTTATTGTATTTGTTCTTCTTTACGTTTCTGGGTTTTTGTCTTTTCCTTACAGATTTTGGAATTTGGAGCGAATTTTTTTTTGCCAAAGATTTTGGTGAATACCTAAAGATTTGGAGTAAAAGCAAAGCGAAAGGAGCGAAAAAAAGGAGAATAAAAATTAATTAAAAAAAGAGAGAGAGAGAGAGACAATTTTTTTTAGAATTTCTTTTAGTTTATCTTTTTCTTTTTCACTTTATTTTTGGACTTTGGACTGTGGACTTTAGGACTTTTTTTTATTTTATTTTTTAAACCCTACGGAAGGGTAGTTTAAATATCAACTGTTTACAGAGAAGGACGGCGATTACGATATCGCCTCGGCCCCTCGAGTTCGTACATTACATAGGAGTCGTGGCCTGAGTCGACTTCAACGGTTTATCCCCCGTCTGGTACGGGAAGTAAGTTTGTCGAAACACTCGCGAATCTCCTGTCATCTAGTTACTGTATTCCTTTGTTTGCATATATGCTGAGGATTTGAAAACAACTGCTTTAATTTTCTAGTAAAGGGCAAGGACTGACCATACAAGATAAGGGTTCGGATTTCATCACCGTTCTCTTCTTGCCCGCCTTAGGAAAACGAAACCAAACGCGAACCTAAGCCTAAAATTTGACTAGAACGAGACCTATAGGGTAACGAGCTTAATAGGAAAGTCATTCGAAAAATATTGGTTATTCTTTTAAGCATACTTCAAAGTTCATGATGGTTTCTGTGAGTTGAATACGCCGCCTTGTAACGCCGGTGAGGCCTTGGGTATCAGAGCTCCATTGAGCTTCCCTCGTCTCGATTCAACTTACTTAAACTCGGATTGATTCCATAGGGGTTTGCTTAAATTGTAACGAATTCCCTTTCGAAGGATTAGAAGCAGGTCTAGAAACAATCTAAGTGGAGCCATCATGCTTTTTGTTTGCTAGAAATATTTAGGTTTGCTTTGGTGGAGTCAGCCTTCTTTGTGTTTGCATAGAACTTCTCTTCCTTTTAGAATTTCTTTCTTTTTCTTTTGTTTTTCTAGTGTATGCCCAAGGTTATTAAGGGATTGTAAAAGAAACACTCTAGGTCGTTTGATTAGTGATAAACCTAGTAGTTCTTCTTGTGAAGGCGGGGAGCTCGAAGACTCTTCTTTTGAGAGCCCTGTTTTTGGAAACTTCAGTTATGAGAATCTGTCTTTTCGTGAGGAAAATTCCCCTAGTACTTCAGCTGTGCCAGCGCTGGCAACTTTTAAAGATTACATTTTCCCAACTAGGTCCACCCGAGCTTCGTGCATTAAATTGCCATCCACTACGGCTAATTTCGAGATAAAACCTAGTATTCTTCAGATGATACCTATATTCTTAGGGAAAGATGATGAGAACCCTTATTTTCATATTAGGGACTTTGAGGAAATTTGTGGGATAATTAGAATAAAAGACCTTACTGATGAAGTCTTGAAACTTAAGATGTTTCCCTTTTCCTTGAGAGATAAAGCCAAGACCTGGCTGAACAACCTACCATATGAATCTATTGAAACATGGCAGGAACTTATTGTTGATTTTTTTATGAAATTCTACCCTAAGCATAAAACTGCGTCTGTTAGGCAGAAAATTAGTGGTAGTGTGCAACAAGAGGGAGAGTCTCTTTATAGGTTCTTAGAGAGATTCAATAATCTCCTATCCCAGTGTCCTCACCATGGATTTGATAAGATGAAACTCGTAGAGATTATTTATGATGGTTTAGACTATTCAACCAAAGCCATGGCTGAGTCTATGTGCGCTGGTGAGTTCACTAAGTAAAAGTGCTAATGATGCTTTTACCTTCTTAGGAGCTGTCGCTGAAAAATCCCAACAATGGGAGTCTTGTGTTGAACCCCCCAAAAGACTCTTGGTCAATAGAAGTAGCACCAATGTGGTAGATACAAGCTTCGGTCTGATGCTAAGTTTGCTGCTTTGTCTAGAAGGTTAGAAGCTCTGGAATCGAATCATCCTAAACATAGGTCTCTTGTTGAACCTGATGATAGGTTTAGAGCCTCTCAAGTGTCTAGTTGTGGAGTAGAACCGAATAACTCGTTTTGGGAAGGTCAGGTTAGTAAAGAGCAAGCCCATGATGTCTATAACAATGCTAGGTTTGAGAACCGTCAGAAGTTTGACCCATACACAGAGACTTACAACCCTGGTTGGAGAAACCATCTTAATTTTTCTTGGTCTAAGGGTCAGAATCAAGGACAGTCTAGTAATTCTCATCCTCCCCTAGGTTTTGGTTATGCTAAGAACTCTTCAAGTCAACCCCAGTTTCAGAATGAGAAAAAGATCTCCACCTTAGAAGAAACCCTTACTATGTTAGAAAAGAACCATGAGATGTTATCAAAGAACCACTGTGGTTTTCAAGAAGAAACCAGGCATAATTTTAAGAATAATTCCCAGTCTCTTGCTAACTTAGAACTTCAAGTCAGCTAAATATCTAAGTTTCTTAGTGAAAGAGAAGATGGAAGGTTCCCTAGTCAAACTAATCCTAACCCTAAAGGAGAGAAATCGTACAATCATGTGAATTCTATAACAACCCTTAGGAGTGGAAAGAAAGTTGACAATAAGGTTGCCATGCCTGATAGTGAACATGCTGTAGTTCACCCTTGTGAGCCAGAAAATAAGGAGACTGATAGAGTCTCCAAAGAGACCAATGAGGGTCCTGCTGAGCCCGACTTTGTTTCCAGCGCCCCATTCCCCTAGATGATAGTTCCAACTAAGAGGGAGTCCAACTTTAATGATATATTGGAGGTTTTTAAGTAGGTTACTATCAACCTCCCATTGTTATATGCGATTAAGAAGATTCCCGCTTATGCCCAGTTTCTTAAGGATATGTGTACGCGAAAGCGAAAAATTAATGTCCAGAAGAAAGCCTTCCTAGCTAGTCATGTGAGTTCCATTACCCAGAATACCACCACTCATAAGTATAAATACCCAGGGCCTCCTACTATTTCTTGCACAATAGGTAAATACCGTGTCGAGAAAGCTTTGATTGACTTAGGAGCCAGTGTGAACTTACTGCCATACCATGTGTACCTTAAGCTAGGACTTGGTGAGATGAAACCTACCCAGGTGATACTTCAGTTAGCTGACAGGTCCGTTAAAATTCCTCATGGTATGATCGAGGACGTTCTTATTGAGGTCGACAAGTTTATTTATCTAGTGGATTTTATTATCCTAGATACTCAACCTGTCCCTGACCCAAAGAACCAAATACCAGTGATTTTAGGTCCCCCGTTTTTAGATACATCCAACGTGATCATTAACTGTCAAAATGGTATTATGAATTTATCTTTTGGTAATATGACTATTGAGATGAACATTTTTAATATTAGTAAGCTACCCTCTGAACTAGATGACTCGAGCATAGAAGAGGTGAACATGATAGGAACATTAGTCGAGGAGTCATTACCAAACACTTTGTTAGAAGATCCATTAGAGAAATGCCTAGCCCACTTTGAGATTGATTTTGATGATGATGATGTGATTAATAAGGTGAATGCTTTGTTAGATTCAACCCCTTTGATAGACACTATGGCTGGAAACCTAAGTTCGAACCTCTACCCGTTTCTGAGTCTACCCTAGTTCCTTCGTTAGAAAAGCCTCCTTAGTTGGACCTTAAACCATTACCAGATTCCCTGAAGTATGTGTTTTTAGGCCCATATGAAACTTTACCTGTGATTATAGCATCCGACTTGGATAGTGATCAGGAAAGTAGGCTGTTAGATGCAACGCCGACTGAACGCTTCAGAATAACAAGGAAGCTTTAGGGTGGACCATATAAGACATTAAGGGTATAAGTCCTACTGATTGTATGCATCATATCTAGTTAGAGAGTGACACCAAACCTTCTAGGGAGATGCAACGCCGACTGAACGCTAATATGAAAGAAGTAGTTCGAACCGAGGTTCTTAAGCTGTTAGATGCAGGCATTATCTACCCCATTTCAGACAGTAAGTGGGTCAGCCCCGTTCAGGTTGTTCCCAAGAAATCCGGTATTACCGTAATCCAGAATGATAACAATGAGTTAATCCCAACCCGGGTGACCACGGATTGGCGTGTCTGTATTGACTATAGGAAATTGAACAAGGTCACTAGGAAGGACCACTTTCCCCTTCTCTTCATCGACCAAGTGCTAGAGAGATTAGCTGGATGTAGCCATTATTGCTTTTTAGATGGATACTGCGGTTATAATCAGATTGTCATAGCCCCATAAGACCAAGAGAAAACCACTTTTACCTGTCCCTTTAGTACCTTTGATTATATACGCATGCCTTTCGGGCTATGTAATGCCCCTGCGACCTTTCAGCGTTGTATGCTGAGCATATTTTTTGACATGGTAGAACGGTTCTTAGAGGTCTTTATGGATGATTTTTCAGTGTTTGGTTCGTCTTTCGATGAGTGCTTGCATCATTTGTCATTAGTTTTGCCTAGGTGTAAGGAAAAGAATTTAGTGCTTAATTAGGAGAAATGTCACTTCATGGTTCATTCAGGAATTGTTCTAGGGCATATCGTATCTTCGAAGGGTATAGAGGTAGACAGAGCCAAAGTTGACCTTATTAAAACTTTACAGGTCCCAAAAACCGTAAGAGATTTTAGGTCATTCTTAGGGAATGCAGGTTTTTATCGTCGATTCATTAAGGATTTTAGCTTAATTTCTAGACCTCTTTGCAATTTGCTTGCAAAAGACGTTAAGTTTGTCTTTGATGATGCTTGTTTAGAGGGTTTTGAGAATCTTAAGAATTTACTCACTACCGCCCGCATAGTCCAGGCACCCAACTAGAACCTACCCTTTGAGATCATGTGTGATGCTTCATATTGGTGTTGTGCTAGGTCAGCGAGAAAATAAGTTACTTCATGTGATTTACTATGCTAGCAAAACTCTGAATGATGCCCAGTTGAACTATACCACTACGGAGAAGGAACTATTAGCTATTGTGTTTGCCTTAGAAAAGTTTAGATCCTACCTCTTAGGTTCTAAGGTCATAATCTTTACTGATCATGCTGCTTTGAAGTATCTTCTTTCCAAGAAGAATACTAAACCTAGATTGAGTAGATGGATCCTATTGTTGTAAGAATTTTCCTTAGACATTAGAGATAAAAAAGGTGCAGAAAATGTTGTAGCAGACCACTTGTCTAGGCTTGTTGTGGATACCCATAAAGATTCTCCTCCTGTTAGGGATAGTTTTCCTGATGAAAAACTTTTCTTTGTTACCCAAGCACCTTGGTGTGCGAATATAGTGAATTATCTTGTTACTGGTCGAATGCCCCAACATTGGGGTAAACAAGATCGTTCTAGGTTTTTATCCGAGGTGAGGCACTTCTTTTGGGATGATCCTTATTTGTTTAAGTATTGTCCAGACCAGATTATTAGGAGATGTATACCTGAGAGTGACCAGTCCAGTATTATTTCCTTTTGTCATGATCGTGCTTGTGGGGGTCACTTTAGTTCTAAGAAGACTGCTGCTAAGATATTGCAGTGTGGATTATATTGGCCTTCGTTGTTTAAAGACTCCCATAGTCACTGTGTTACTTGTGAGCGTTGCTAGAAATTAGGAACCATTTACCGTAGGAACATGATGCCCTTGAACCCTATTTTAGTTGTTTTGGTCTTTGATGTGTGGGGTATTGACTTTATGGGTCCGTTTCCTAAATCTTTTGGTAACCTTTACATCCTTGTCGCTGTAGACTATTTCTCTAAGTGGGTTGAGGCGGTTGCGTGTAAAACCAATGACCATAGGGTTGTGATTGAGTTCTTGAAAAATAATATACTTACACGTTTTGGTACACCGCGAGCTATAATTAGTGATGGAGGGTCACACTTTTGTAATGGACCTTTTACGCTTTTGATGAAGAAATATGGTATTACACATAAGGTAGCTACCCCATATCATCCACAGACTAGTGGTCAGGTAGAGGTTTCCAATAGGGAGATAAAGCGTATATTAGAGAAAACAGTTAATCCTAATCGGAAAGACTGGTCTTCTAGGCTTACTGATGCCTTATGGGCTTACCGTATTGCGTTTAAGACCCCCATTGGAATGTCGCCTTATCGGCTTGTGTATGGCAAGGCATGTCATTTACCAGTTAAGTTAGAACATAGAGCTTATTGGGATGTTAAGCAGCTAAATTTTTCACTTGACAAGGCAGGATCCTATAGGAAACTCCAGCTCAATGAGTTGGAAGAGATTCGTATAGATGCTTACGATAGTGCGAAGGAGTATAAGAACAAAATGAAACTTGTGCATGATAGAAATATTTTAAGGAAGTCATTTTCTCCAGGTCAAAAAGTTCTTCTGTATGATACCCGCTTGCATCTTTTCCCTGGGATGTTACGTTCTCGGTGGACGGGTCCTTTTATTGTTCGCACTGTCTTTCCTCATGGAGCTGTTGAGATTGAGACACCAGATGGTAGTAGTTCTTCGAAGGTTAACGGTCAGAGATTGAAACCATTTTTAGATCCCTTTTCTACAGGTGATGTTGAGGAGGTCCCTCTGGAGGACCCTGTTTACCCTTGATTTACCATCGAGGCGATTGTATGTTGTATATTAATTTTTGATTTCTCTCTTCACCTAGGTACTATCTTTCCAACTTCTCCTCGTGTTATTTTACTTTTGGTACTGCTCTTTCATTAGAAACATTGAGGACAATGTTAGATTTAAGTTTGGGGGTGGGGAAAAACTTTTTAGTTGCATTTTTGAAACTTATAGTGTCACATAGTATCCGGTTAGCTAAGTTTACATACAGTTTCTCACCGAAAATATGGAAATTGGAATTGCTAGGGATAACATTCTTCTGAGACATTAGAGAAAAATACATTGATATATTTGACATTCAGGAGAGAACTTGTTCCTTTTAGAGGGTAACCGTGATGGACCTAACCGTCCATGATGGAAAGGCAAGTAGGTCAGAAGGAAATGCCAGAAAGACAAAGCAACCTCACAATGTAGTCTTAGTTACTGGATTACGACTCTCTCTCAGTAGAAACTTATCATCATCAACAAGCGGAGCGACATAAAAATATATGAAGAAAGTTGAAAACGTTTAAGGTTTAGAAGAAACAATAGAAAAGAATAATTCAAAAAAATCAAAGTTGAAGATTGAGTTACAAGAGCAAAGAAAATCAAACGATATACGTTGTTGAAGTTCATGATACCAAGACATTACAAGTTGTGAAGATCCAAGTTCTAAAGTCCTTCTCTAATGGCCATATAAATTGTTGTCTTGTTATTTTTGTTTCAGAAAAAAAAAAGTACATTTAAATTTTGTTTAATAAGGCCATAGGGAAGTAGAAATCTATAAGGAAGTTTCAAGCAAGAATCGAAGAGAAGAAGTAATTGTCATATAAGTCTGAAAGTTCGCAAAAACGATGAATCCAACTATTTACGGGTAAGATTCCATGGGAATATTCTCAAAAACCTTAAACACACACAAATTCGTCAACTTCGAGAAAGAAACTGGCTCCGAGATCAAAACTTGGCCGGGAGCAGACTACTATAAGTCTGAAAGTTCGCAAAAACGATGAATCCAACCGTTTACGGTAAGATTCCATGGGAATATTCTCAGAAACCTTAAACACACACAAATTCATCAACTTCGAGAAAGAAACTGACTCCGGGATTGAAACATGGCTGGGAGTTGACTACTATAAGTCGGAAACTTCATAAGCACGATGAATCCACCCATTAAGAGAAAATTTTAGTAGAAGTGAGAATTTTTTTATAGAAGTGAATAAAATTTAGCAGAAGTGTTTATACCTCTATGACAACTCTTATAAAGGTTGTGAATAGTGATGACACAATTTTTTTAGCAGAAGTGAGAATTTTTTGCACAAGTGAAAAAAATTTAACAGAAGTGAGAAAAAATTAGCACAAGTGTTTATACCTATACGAAAACTCTTATAAAGGTTGCGAATAGTGATGAAAAAAAGCATAAAACTACCAGTATTGTGAATCCGAAAGGATGTTTGATGACTTGAACTAACACAGAGTAGGCTTGGGTTCAAATTTCTACGAAGTTCGAGAGTTTATCATCAACAGTTGAAGACCGAAGAAGACGTTGTTCTACTGAGCACTATGAGATAGTCGAGGAGAGATGCATATTGGTTGCTTTGTTAGTCCGCTTTCCATCTGGCACAAGATCTTTCTAGCACTTGTTCAACTCATCACACGTAATTAGTCCAGCTGTGTAGCAGACGTCCCTCTCATTTTTATCTCTCTCATAATCTTATCCAGTTGTAAAGCGGACACATCTTACAATGTTTATCTAGCTGTATAGCGGATATCTCTTTATTAGCAGTGTTGCGGATGTGTCTCCCCTATTCTTTTCTCAGCTTTAGAGCTGGCACCTTTAATTTCTCTGGCATTCTAGTTACTTGGAGATAGGTTGAGAATCTGTATGTCCTCATAGCTCTTTGGATACTTGTGACCAATTAGAAGTCATGGTTTTATGGGTACACCTCTGGTAAACCCTCCCGAGTCTATATCTCGGTCACTAGGGCCACCTAGTGAGTCAGGCTTTTATTTTTATTAGTTTTGCTCGAGAACTAGAAAATAATAGGTTTGGAGGTATTTGATAGACAAATTTTTGTGTCTGATTTGTCCTCAATGTTCCGTTTGCACCTGCGATATTTTATGGAGCAGAATTGGATGTGATGTTATGTGATTTTTTCACGGGATTGGTTTGCAAATAACCTGTTTCACTTAAACAGGGAAGGTAATTGATTCATGCACGTAAATAATGGAAGAAATCATCACACAGAGGAAGAAATATTTTCTCTGATATTTTGTTTTAATTTCCGGGTAATTTTGGGAAGTTTGTTCGTTGATACAACATGTTCGTTGCTGTCATAAAAGAATAAGGAACGTGTTGGAACATATTATCCAGAGAAAACAGCGTGACAAGACAAGAATGGAAAGAAAATTTCTCGAGAATATTTTCATTCACTGCCGAATAAAGAGAGATTACTGTGAGTTATTACGGAGATTTTTCTTCGCCTGTTGAGTATAAATATCACCCTAGGGTAGCAGAGAAGAGGATGGAGAGTTTGGGAAGGCTTTGGAACGTCACAGAGGCGAAACACGATCACCATAGAAAGCTTCTGCTGTTACTGCCATTGAAGAACACAAAGAACATTGACCCACAGAAGCAGTTGTTTTCTCTACAGTATTTGCGACTGCTCAACGACAGTCTTAGAGCTACAACAACAGTGACACATCCTTTCTTTTCAGTTTATAACACTTATAACTGTTGCAAACCCGGTTATCATTGTTTCTCCAATTTCATCATTTGTACACCACCTTTGAGCAATAAAAATATGAATTTTGAGCGTGTTTTCCTAATGATGAGCTAAACCCAATCCTTGGGGGCGACGGAGGAAGCCATTCTCTCAAGAATTATGTGGTAATATTAATTTAATAAATTTATGCAATATTTTTTTATGATTAATTGTATTGATAAAAATAAATTAAATGATTCTTATTAATCAAATGTGTTTTCTCTTGATGATGCATGCTTAGTTTTTAGACTCTTGATGCGTTATACTTGCGACTAACATTTGATATTTTGGGAATCTGATTTTGGCAATACTTTAGAATCGAATCAATTGTTTAAATTGCATGATATAAGTTAATTTAGAACCACATAAGTATTGATGAATGGTGAAATTCTAGATCCAGCCTCTCCATAATTTTCACAACCTATCAACATTTATTTGCTTCTTTTCTTTGCTTTAAAATTAAATCTAAGATCTTTCGCTTTCACAATTCTCAACGAACTTCTTACTACAACAACAACTGGAAAGGTCTCAAGTTTTCGAAGTTCAGATTCAATGTCAATAGCATTTTTACCCATCTTTGACCGCAAACAAAACATAGAAGAGTATCGGTACAAAAGATGGTTTATATAATAATTCAAACTTGGTTTCCAAGAATGAAACACCTAATCGCGGTAGTTTATTTGTGAAAATATACACTTTTGGAAACAACATAAGAGTTTTTCCGAAACAGTATGACCTAGAGGTTCTGGAAAAAAAATTCAAAAACTTTTGTCAGGGACTTCCCAAAGCTAGAAAGATATTCCAAGTATTATAAAAATACTTTAGATATTCCAAAGTATAAAATTATACGTTCTTCAAATTCTTGTGCTCCTCTTAAGAATTTCCCTTTTTATTTGGATTGAGCACATCTAGAGAAATTCCAAAGGCCAACATCGGTTGTTGGAGTAAGCTAGTGATAACTCAGAATTTATGGAACATGATCTATCATAATATTTTTGAATATCTATCCTTTTCGGATTCTTCCAAGAATAAACTTCTTTCACCGTGTCACAACTGGAGTGATCTGATTTAACAGAACAATCAGCTCGATGATCAAAATCATAATCGTGACTTGAAGTTTTTTGAGTTGTGAAATAACTAGAACTCTTATATCGACCCAGGAATTTCTTGGAATATGACATCATCATTTGATGAGATTGTTTCCTGGATTCAATCTTAGACAGTTGATCAATAACAAAACAACATGATCTGAAATCATTCCCTTTTGTGTGTAAGAGTTGATCTTTACTTCTGTCTGAGAGATAATCATTGTCATCATGGATGACAAATGGTCTTGACCGGATACTCGTCATAAGATTACCCCTAAAAACGCATCCATCATGATTCTTGTGAGTAGTTAGACAATTAGAATCACAATGTTGTATATTAGTTAAGAGATTCTGGAGGTTAGAATCACATATCCTTGTTTTAACTAATATAACTCTTTTGCCTTGAGCAAGTTCAAGTCCTTTAGATTCAGCATCTTCATGAATCAAGAATTCTCTGACGATCTTTTCGGCAGATGGATAATAGATATTATCCTTTAGATTATATTTTTCATCAAGCTTTATGAAAAACTTAATCTCATCACTGTCATCTGAATCTGACTTGTTTGCCACAACATTTTGTTTTCTTATTAACACATCATGGTTAATATTTCCTGAGTTGTGTTCCAATAGTGAACTAACAGTGCAGAGATGTTTATCAGGTTTTAAAAACAAACATCCTTTAAGAAGTATATCATCTTCTTACTCAACGTTAACTGAATCAGACATTAGATTCAATTCTTATAGGTTGGATCGCACCAAATACAGATTGTTAGATCTTTTAGTGTTTGCCTACTCTGATACCAATGGAAAAGACGAGGGTACCCAAATATACCTTAATCTAAAACTTTTCCTACCTATAAGTCCTTTCTCCGAAAGTGATTGTCTATAGACTGAGTCGAGACAATGCAACTAATCGGTTCACACTTCGTGTGATCTTCTATGGATACGAGATCGAGACAATACAACAATGAAGTATGTTTACTTGATAAAAAGGTTCAGACTTACCAAACAAAATCGGATCACTTATCAAGTAAATAGGAATTAACGTTTTGTGTAATTTACTTTAATTATAATAAAACAATTATAATGCGAAAATATAAAGTAAATGGCACAGCAAGATTTTGTTAACGAGGAAACCGCAAATGCAGAAAAACCCCGGGACCTTGTCCAGAATTGAATACTCTCAGGATTTAGCCGCTATACAAAATAACCTAACTTTGGATAGTTGGTACCAAGCAACTAAAACTATAGTTCACCTACTTCCGTCTGTATTCCCACGCCTCCAACTTATGAATAAGTCACGTACTTGGAACAATTCCTTTGGTTCGTATTCCAAACAGTAAAGGAACAATAAATCTGTTTGGTATCAACTCTCTTCAACCAAGTGATATGAGTCGGACAAAGGCTCTTCAGTTTATCTTAACATAAACTCCTTCGTTAGGTCCTTAGATCTATCTTATGTTCAATCACCGAAGTCATCGTTAAGATTTTGCAATCAACACTCTTAATCCAAAGAATTGTGTTGATGCCGACCTACTCAACTAATCAATCCAAATCTATCCCAAGGATAAAACAGATTATAGTTGGATCCTCTTTTTATCCAAACAAGTATTGTGCACACCAAAGATTATGAACCCCGAATCAGAAATCTTCAATATCTTCTTTGTATTAAAATATTCTTAGATCTTCAATAAATACCTGCACACAACAACTTGAATCTCTTGTGATCAATCACGCACAGAACGGAGTCTGTTAACAATGGATTATCACAAGATCGTCTTTAGATCTACAAACAGTCTAAAGATCCATGTCGAAACTCTGAACTAGTTTGAGTGAATCTTATATCAGAAGAGAAGATCCTCAAGCATAAACAAACTAGGTGCAATTAAAGTTCAACCACCGTTAGTCAATCAAATCAATGAAAACAAAAGATAAACCGCAATTATCTAGTTTATCACCAACGGTAATAATAGAGCTTCTCAATCCCAAAGAAGACTTTAAAACGAGCGGCCGTAAGAGATTTCGCCTAATTAGGTTACTCTCCTCTCCGAATAGGCGGCTTCACCAGTAGCAACACAACAAGAGGTAGTTTGATGTTACGAAGGATTAGTTTGCAAGAAATGCAAACTTCAAGTATTTATAGACTAGGAAGTTTGGACACCAAGGAATTTCCAAAAACGAAAATATTCTCAAGATATTCACTAAAGTACAAATTCGGTTTCCATAATTCCTGGAAATGCTCTGTCCAAAAATAATGATCGAAATCTCTTGGAAAATCTCTAATTAGTAAATGCACATTACTAATTCTTATTTTCCGAAAAATAAAATTAATAACCTTATTTAAAAGATTCTTAACTTATTTATGTTTCGATCCTGGGATTCCTTTCTCTTAGATATTAAGGAATAACTTTGAACAATTAAAGATTAACATTCACAGCACGTATTCAAAGTATGTCGATATCCTTACTTTGTAAATCCTCTTTCATACTTACAACCTTGAAACCGATTTGCCACACTTCTAAACAATTTTAAAATTGGTTCATCTAACTTTCAAGAACTATGTGATTGATCAAAGTATATTCAATCACAAAACATGGGTGTAACGGTTCTACCAAAACAAGTTTCGGTTATACCTCCATGTGAGTACTGTGCATAGTCACACTAGATTTCCAAAATTCGGTTGACTAGGTACTAGGATCGGTTCCCCACATATATATGGTATCTAACTTATATGTGTTGCACATGTCCATAGGATCGGTTCCCCTTAGCCTAAAAACGTGTTGCACATGTCCATAGGATCGGTTCCCCTTTCTGCTATAAACTTGCTGCACTTCATACAAGGATCGATTCCCCTTTGTGATGTACTGCACCTCTTATTAGGATCAGTTCCCCTTTACCCAGATTTGGTCATACATAAAATCACAAACTCGATCATACCATCTCATGTGATTACTTAAGACTGGTTTCACTAATAAAAGTCATACCAATACATAAGTCAGGCCTTTGTGAATAGTTTTACCAAGAACACAAACAAGTCATGAACGGTTATACTAATAAAACATATTGGTTGTTCACAAGATATGCAATGAATAACAATACCAATAACACCTGGCGATTTCCTTTTCGATTCACAAACCAAGTTCATGAATTTACTTCCTTAGAACACATGTAAAACATTGTTCTCTAGGATGAAATCCTCACCTCATACCCATACATAATCACAATAGCATTTAAACGATTATGTCGATGTCTTATATACAAAGTTTAATGGTTAAGCAATAAACCTCGTATTGTATTCCTTAATATTATGTCTATCTAGAGTTCAATCATGCTTCGCAGTTTTGTTTTCAATATGCACGAATTGAAAGATACGTTATGGAATGAAACAGTTCAAGTCAAATATCACTAACCTCAAGTGGAAGGATGATGTTGTCGTTGTAGCTCCTTGCTTCTTCAGATCTTCAAGTCTTCGCAATACTTGTAAAGTCTCATATCCTAATACTTTCAAGCTAACCTATACGAAGTTGACTATAGTACATAATCAAGCGAATCTTAACATGAGTTATGATTCACTAAAATATGACAACCAAACCTGACATACCAACGCTTGGTGGGTTCAACCGAGCTATGCTCTAACAGGACATGTGAAAGACTTAACTTTTGACAAAGTATGGGACAATCATAGTTCACGGACGCAAACACACATATCCCATAAAAAATTACAATATATAAAACCATAAATATTAATACTGCAAAAATCATCTTCCAAACAACTTTAGAATTTAAACAAATAAACCTCTAAACAATGAAGATGAAAACGTTGGACATAACTATGTGTAATAACAATAATGGCTATTCCAAACTCTAGTTATTATTCCTAAAAAACACAAGAATAAAATTCTCATCAGAAGATTTACTAGATATAATAGAGCTTTCTCAAAGCATCTACCGAGAATTCCTTCTCATTATTAAAAAACTCATTGATTATGGGATCGTTCAATTCCTCTAAATCTTCAGAAATATCAGTCAACTCACTAAGTTCTCTTTTTAGCTCACACAAGGTGCTCTTTGTTAGAGACAACATTTATTCATACTGAGTTATCTTTTCTAAAGACGAAACAATTTGAGATTTTAAATCATTTCTTTTGTTGATGAAATCTTTCACCGTACCTCTGAAGTTATTATCGAAATGACAAACAAACAAGAGACAGTTAGAGGAAGAACCTTGTCTATTATTTGTAGCTTTCACATTCTTCATCCTTGAAGAAGGGATTTCTTCACAAAGATACATATTAACTGCTTCAACTGCATCCCTCTTTGTGGTGCCTATAGTTACGAGAGCTATGAAACTGAATCTTTCAGGGAGAAGAAGAGCTACAAAAGAATATAAATATACTTATGGATATTCAAACCCTAGAAGAATCTTGAACAAGTCTCCCTGGTTTATACTTCATTTTCTAAAAATATTAGGAGAATATTTTCTTAACAAGAATAAGAAAAACAAATAAATACACAACTTGAGCCACCTTGATGCAATCCTCATTTTCTCAAGTTAAAAATGAGGATGCGTACATCACTAGTATTAGATAGTGACGAAGTGAGCCAAACACCTCCCTCTTTTACCACATAGTGGTTTATCAAGGTTTGTTGTATAAACTGATTTCTTACCTCGTCCGAAAGTACAGGTTTTAGAAAAACCACGTTGATTAACTAAATCCAGATTCATCATTATCATGTTCTCTTGAAGCTTGGCAATTCTTTAGTTGTTCCTTTTGAATCTCCAACACGTGCTTTGAACATGATTCGCATTTCCAAAAAACGAACAAATCAACAAGGATTTTTTGTTTTGTTGAATTGCATTCTTTTTATCATAACATTCAACATTCATTCTTCCATGATCAGTTGGAACAACAGAGTTGTTTATGGTTGCAGTTTTGCTTTTAAATCCTAAACCATTTGTGTTTCCAAAGGATTTCTGACTGAATAGCATTGCTGAAATTTTGTCAGAACTTCTAGATAATCTCTGCAGATCATCCTTAAGAGTATTAATCTCTTTTTCCTTTAGGGCAATGGTTCTGGTGAGTTCATCATTAAGACAATCTATCTCAAGATTTTTCACCTGGATTGATGATACAAGTTTCTTCAATGAAGCTTTTAATTGAATATTTTCTTGAAAAACCTCTCTATTCAAGAATTCAAAAATCTCTGTGTCAGACTCAAGTTATGAATCAGAATTTGAGTAGGTGGATGTTTCTGCTACAAGAGCTGAGGGTTCATTACATCCATCAGACATATCCAAGATGTTGACACCCAGGAAAGATTTTTCTTGTATTGAATCATCTGAAGCAAAAATTGACAAAAGACGTTTATCACATCTATTGCTTATTTTTACAAATTCTTTGATCTTTTCTGTTATCAGTGATTTATCAAAACCAACATGATTGGAACAACATTCATCAGCCCAAGACAAGTTAAAGGCTTCACTTGTGTTGGAAACATCATTGAATGCAAATGTTCTAACATAATGTTGATCAAGAATTTTTAACTTTCCAACAAGAGCATTTCTGGAAAGAGTATCAAGGTTATTTCCCTCAACGATTGCATGCTTCTTAGAATCGTATCTAGATGGCAGCGATCTGAGAATTTTCATCACAATGTACTTTTCAGGAATAGTCTTACCCAACACAAAAGATGCATTAACAATTTCAGAAACTTTGTGATTAAACTCATCAAATGTTTCTTCATCTGCCATACGAAGGTTTTCCCACTCAAAATTTAGGTTTTGAAGCCTAGCTTCTTTCTCACTGGAATTCCCTTCAAATACTGCTTCTAAGATATCCCAGGATTTTTTAGACTTTGTGCACGTAGACACATGGTGCTGAGGATCTGTGGTAATGGCATGTATGATAGCATTTAAGCCGTCAGAGTTTTGCTTTGCAGCAAAGATTTCTTCCGGACTATATCTACCAATATCCTTAGGTATAGATATATCGCCTTCTGCATTAACCGGAGGATCATAGCTATTAACAAAACGTACCCATGTTTGAAAATCACGAGCTTGAAGAAAAGCACGCATAACAATTTTCCACCATAAGTAGTTTGAGCCATCAAAGATTGGTGGTATGTTTATGGAGATAGAATTCCTGTCCATAGAGCCAGATCGCTACAAACACAAACTTATAAGGTCTTTAATGCGTTTTCCTGCTTTGATACCAATTGAAAAAGCGGGGGTCTAACAACCACATCCAATATTTCGCTTAGCAATATGTATGGACAAACTCCAATATACTTTTAAGAGAATCAACTAGACACTCAGACTCAATCTTAATATAACTATATCAAAGATTTATATCTCACTTTCTCGATTCAATACTTACTCAAGCAAATACAAATCTGCGAGTCTAATTGAATACAAGAGAAATCACTTGAATGGTACCAAAGACCAATTTTAAAGGATCAATCAATTTAAATCAACAACCAAAGGTTGGATTTCCCAATTGATCGATTCAACGCACAACCTGTGATATTTCAAATATATAACAAAATATAATGCAGAAAAGAAATAACACAGACACCAGAAGCTTTGTTAACGAGGAAACCACAAATGCAGAAAAAGCCCAGGACCTAGTCCAGATTGAACACACATTGTATTAAGCCGCTACATACACTAGCCTACTACAAACTAACTTCGGTATGGACTGTAGTTGAACCCCAATCAATCTCACACTGATCCAAGGTACAGTTGCGATCCTTACGTCTCTGAACCCAGCAGGATAATACGCATTTGATTCTCTTAGCTGATCTCACCCACAACTAAGAGGTGTTACGACCCAAAGTCGAAGACTTTAATAAAAAAATCTGTATCACACATAAAAGTCTACGATAATAGATAAATCCTTCTCCTGCAAAAATACCTAAGAGTTTTTGTTCCGCCTTTTGATAAATCAAGGTGAATAGGAACTAATTGATAACCCGGACTTATATTCCCGAAGAACAGCCTAGAATTATCAATCACCTCACAATAATCTTAATCGACTAGCGGACAAGATATTGTGGAATCACAAACGATGAGACGAAGGTATTTGTGACTATTTTTCTATCTTGCCTATCGGGGAAATTAATATCAAGTAAATCTTATGATTGTACTCAAATACGATATAAACATCAAGATCAGATCACGCAAATACAGAGAAAATAGTTGGGTGGCTTCATAATCTCAATGAAGTCTTCAAGTTGTTGACCTATAGGATCTCGATAGAAACCTAAGGTTAAAGGAGAATCGACTCTAACTAATACAACTAGTATCACACAACAGGTGTAGGGATTATATTTCCCAGTTGCTTGAGTTGTCCTTTATATAGTCTTTCAAATCAGGCTTTGCAATCAATGTTAGCTTAGTAACAAAGCATTCAATATTCACCATTAGATGAAAACCTGATTAGATTCAAGCTAATATCTTTCAACTGTTAGATCGAACTTAGCTTGTTACATACAAAAAAATGCACGTTTATTTAGGTTTGTGTAACCGTACCCAAACATGTACATTTAGTTGGTTCAACAGTAGTTAACCAAATGGTTAGCCATATGAGCACTTTCATAAAAACCATATTCATCTTAATCATAACTAGTTCAAATGACTCAAGAGAACTAGTTAGAGAGTTGTTCAATTGCTTAGATTTCATAGAAGTATATAAGACACAATCGAAGTTGTTAGAGAATTGCACGGTCGAACTCGCATGCATTGCTATCTCAAGTATGTTTGTCAATATTATTGATCAAAACTATAAGTCTTGATTTCTAGTCTACTATAGCTAAGTCTCGGACTAGGATAGAAAGTGTAGTTGAGCTCAAGAACTCCATGGCGGATCATCATACAAGACGAAAAACTACTCAAGGAACTGGTGGAACTTCATCGACAAAAAGGCATGTGGAGACTTGAACTTATCTATAACTGAAAAGTCTATATTTTGTATCTCCTATATTGAGACAAAAGTTGTTTTACTATATAGACTTTGATTATACACATTTGCTATTTCGAGCCGAGTTTATCTTGCCTATCTATTTCTCGCGATATGTGTTGGTAAGCTTTCACTTTGGCCAAGTTCATGTTTACCTAGTGACAAAAGTCATGTTATGTTTCAATCAATTTGAAAATTGCTTTGACAAAAAATGGTTTGTGAAGAACAACTATATAACGTCCTCTAAGATTGTTTCAATGATTGAAATGAGAGTTTAGATTATATAACCATTGTTGGATATAAACATTGTTGTGGAAACACATATATGTATAAGTCCTTATTCTTTGAATCGAAGTTTGCGAAATTTGTTGATCAAGAGAACCGGAACAAGAGCCGTGAACTCAGTCCGCGAACTGGCGGAAGTTCTCGATCCGAGAAAATCTGCTGGAGTTTGAGAACTCCTTCCAGGAACTTAAGTCTGAGAACCCAGTCCGCGAACTTGAGTTTGTTATATCTAAATACGATTGTTTGTGAACTCATGTTTATATAAACTAAGGAATGCTAATTGCAAACCGTGGCTATAAAGTTCATGAACCGGTTCGAGTGAATCAAATCGTTTTTTCTTCAATTGTGTCTTGTGTAGTTACATAAGATTTCCTTGCAATTGAACAACTCTCTAACTAGTTCATTTGAGTCATTTGAACTAGTTATGGTGAAGAAGAAGATGGTTGATATGAAAGTGCTCATATGGCTAACCATTTGGTTAACTATTGTTGAACCAACAAATGTACATGTTTGGGTACAGTTACACAAACCTAGAAACGTGCATTTCATTTGTGTGTAACAAGCTAGGTTTTTGATCTAACGGTTGAAAGATATTAGCTTGAATCTAATCAGGTTTTCATCTAACAGTGAATATTGAATGCTTTGTTACCAAGCTAACATTGATTGCAAACCCTGATTTGAAAGACTATATAAGGAAAAACTCTAACAACTGGGAAACCTAATCCCCACACCTTACGTGTGATACTAGTTGTGTAATCTAGAGTCGATTCTCCTTTAAGCTTTGGTTTCTTCTCTAAAACCAGGTTAACGACTCAAAGACTTCATTGGGATTGTGAAGCCAGACCGATACTACTTTCTCGTAGTTGTGTGATCTAATCTTGTTGTTTCTATCGTACGAGTACAATCACAAAGATTGGATTGAGATTGATATCTCCGATAGGCAAGATATAAAAGTAGTCACAAACATCTTCGTATCATCGTTTGTGATTCCACAATATCTTATTTCGCTGCTTCGATTAAGATTATTATGAGGTGATTGATAATACTAGGCTGTTCTTCGGGAATATAAGTCCGGGTTATCAATTAGTTCCTGTTCACCTTGATTTATCAAAAGACAGAACAAAACTCGTAGGTATTTCTGTGGGAGACGGATATATCTATTACCGTAGACTTTTCTATGTGATAAAGATTTGTTTATTAAAGTCTTCGACTTTGGGTCGTAACAACTCTTAGTTGTGGGTGAGATCAGCTAAGGGAATCAAGTGCGTAGTATCATGCTGGGATAAGAGACGTAAGGAGCGCAATTTTACCTTGGATCAGTGTGAGATTGATTGGGTTTCAACTACAGTCCAGACCGAAGTTAGTTTGTAGTAGGCTAGTGTCTGTAGCGACTTAATACAGTGTGTGTTCAATTTGGACTAGGTCCCGGGGTATTTCCGCATTTGCGGTTTCTTCGTTAACAAAATTCGGGTATTTGTGTTATTTGTATTCCGCATTATATTTTGTTAAATAATTGAAATATCACAGGTTGTGCGTTACAATCAATCAATTGGAAATCCGACCTTTGGTTGTTGATTGAGATTGATTGATACTTGAACATTGGTCTTTGGTACCGTCCAAGTGTTTTCTCTTTATTCAATTAGACTCGCAGATTTATATTTGCTTGAGTAAGAATTGAATCGAGAAAGAGAGATATTATAACTCTTTGATATACTTTTATCTAGATTGAGTCTGACTGTCTAGTTGATTTTCTAGAAAGTATATTGGAGTTAGTCCATACAGATTGCTAAGCGAAATATTGGGTGTGGTTGTTGTACCCCCGCTTTTCAGAAGAAAAAACGATTTGATTCACTCGAATCAATTCATGAACTTTATAGCCATTGTTTGCAAGTATGTATTCCTTAGTTTATATAAGTTTAAGTTCACGAATAATCGTTTTTTGAAACTAACCCACTTAAGTACGCATACTGGTACGCGGACTTATAAGTCCGGAATAAGTTTGTTCTCAGTTCACAAACTCCAACAGAAATTTACGAGATATGAACTTTCGAAAGTGCGCGTACTGGTACACGGACTTCAGTTCCGGTTTTCCTGAGCAGCAAAGTACGCATACTTTGGTTCAAGGAATAAGGACTTACACACATATGAGTTATCACACAATGTTTATATCCTTTCAAGGTTATATTCTAAAATCTCATTTCAATCATTGAAACATTCTTAGAGGACGTTATATAGTTGTTGTTCACAAGCTATTTTTCGTCAAAGCGATTTTCAAGTAATTGAAACTAATATGACTTTCGTCACTAGTAAAGATGAACTTGGCCAAAGCGATTGCTTACCGACACATATTTCGAGAAATATATAAGTGAGATAAACTCGGCTCGAAATAGCAAATATGTATAATCATAGTCTATATAGCAATACGACTTTTGTCTCAAGATAGGAGATAGAGTAGATAGACTTTTGAGTGATAGATGAGTTCAAGTCTCCACATACCTTTTACTCGATGAAGTTCCACCCAGTTCCTTGAGTAGTTCTTAGTCTTGTATGATGATCGCCATGGAATCTAGAGCTCAACTACACTTTCTATCCTAGTCCGAGACTTAGCTAATAGTAGACCAGAAATAAAGACTTATAGTTTTGATCACTAATATTGACAAACATACTTGAGATAGCAACGCATGCGAGTTCGACCGAGCAGTGCTCTAACAAATGTACTTGCGGGTATTATGGAGGATGTCAGAGATATGGTTGGTAAATTATTTGAAGAAGCGAACAATTTGGCATATGAAAAGGTACATTCATCAAATTTGACATCTCTAGAGATGATAATTTTAGTTGTACTAGGATTGAAGCACCTATATCCCTTGTGCATGAAATTGTAACCAAGAAAAATGCACTGAGCAGATATTGGTTCTAATTTGTGATGATTGAACTTCCTTAAGCATGGATAACAAGCACAGCCAAAGCACGATGTAACAATGCCATATCAGTTTTTGCAATATGTTTGTTTTTCCTTACAGCTGTGTCATTTTGAGCATGAGCATGAGCATGAGGACAGAAAACTCTATGTCATATTCCACAAGAATCAAGATAAGTAGAAATATTTTTATATTCACCTCCCCAATCAGATAGAATAAATTTGATTCTTCTATTAACTCGATTCTCAACAAGATGTTTGAACTGAAGAAATGTTTCAAGTACTTCAGATTTATAAGCTAGAGGATACAACTATGTGAACCTACTAAATGAATAAATGAAAGAAACATAATATTTGTAGCCATTAGTGCAACACAATGGTGACACCCATACATCTGAATAAATTAAATCTAAAGGACCATAAACATTATTATTACTTGAACCAGTTGGATAAGGAATATCATGACTTTTAGCTGACTGACATGAAGAGAAATTTGTAGAAGATAAATGAGAATGAATAACCTCATCCAAAAAAGAGAGAATATGCTTGAATGTCTGATATGATGGATAACCAAGCTTATTGTGCCATTGTGCTGATGAAGAGACTCTAGAAGATAATGCTTGTTTTTAGCTGAGTGGTGGTGAACTCCATGTGATACAAACCATCTCTAATACGACCATTAAGTACAACTTTATGGGTAACCATATACTTTATATGAAATTTATCAGAATACAATTCAAAATAATAGTTATTCCTTAGTAAATCTTGGTAACAGATGGTACATGAAGGATATTAGAAAGAGTAAACTTAACAGTCATTATGTAATATAGAAGAGCCAATATGAGTAATGTTCACACCTGATCCATTGCCAACTCTCACTTGATCAGTTCCTTGGTATTCATAGTGCAAATTGAGATTTGATAAGTCTTAAGTGATGTGATGTGTAGCTCCTGAGTCAGGTATCCATCTAGAGAAAGAAGTTGTAGAATCTTCATTATAAACAACAAATGCTTCAGGTTGAAGGCACCAGTAATCTTTAAAATCATCACCATAAGAATCATTAGAATTATGATAGGTTTGCATCATTGAGTTATCACTAGGTACATATCTGTATCTGCATTCTGGAGCTAAGTGATCTGGCTTCTTACAAAGCTGACATTCAACATAGTAGTTGTATCTTGGAGGAAGATAAAAATTGTTTGAATTTCCTTGACGACCAAATGTGGCACCATTCCTTCCATCATTAAACCTCATTTGAATCTTCCACCATTTATATTTCCTTTAAAACCAAAATTACCAAATCTTCCAAAATTACCATGATTGAGAGAATTATACCATGATTAATTTCCAGAATATGATGTACCAGAATAGTGTGGATAATCATTGTGTGGATAACCATTCGAACCTGTATATTGTTGATCAAACTGATGTGAACTTGGAGGTGACTTTTGTTGTTGAGTCACATTAACAGAAGCAGAATTAAGATCAAGTTTGGATTCAACATTAACTTTATCTTCTTTAGACAGTAGTAATCCTAAAAGTTTTTACGAAGTAATAAGATTCTCATTGTTTAGTTGTTGAGTGCAGATCGAAGTTTTGAAGGCATTGAACTCAGAAGGCAAACCTTGTAAAATATGAATCATTAAATCTTCATCAGACACTGCTGTATCAATTTGAGCTAATTGATATAAAATTGAGCCTTAGTGAAATACACTATCATCGAGTCTGAAATTTTCTTTTAAACCAATCAAATCAGTTTTAAGTTGTAAAAGACGAGATTTTCTAGTATAATTGTAGTTTTGCTCTAATCGATTCCAGATCTCATGAAAAAATGTGCAATCTATAACCTGAGAATGAATTTCTCCTGCGAAAGCAGAAAATAAACAAGATAAAAAAGAAGAGTCGTGATTTACCCAATAAGTGTATGCTGGATTTGGAACAAACTCATTATCAGGATCTAAATTAATGAACGCAGGATCGTTTACAATAGCAACACCGGTAGTGGATGTTCGTCGAAGATACTTCACAAGACAGTGAAAAGAACCATATACAAATCAAAATAGATCATAACTTTGTAGTAATGGATCAATTTGTGATTTCCATTGAGAATAATTGGTTGCAGATAATTCGTATGGTGGCCTGAAGGTTAATGGAATATGTTTATTTGAATTAGTCATTTGAAAATTGGTTAGTTAGTGATCTGGCTTTGAGATTTGAATTCGTTTAGGGTTTTAAAAGGTATCGGATACCATGTTGAGAAGAATAGAAGTCGTTAGACATTCTTCTCTGAGTTTGATTTCATTTCACAATTGTATTTTCTTGTACAAACGCAGGACAGCTTTACAAACTTATTTAAACATGAGAAATCTGTGACTGACACAGCGGTGACTAACGTACACTTTAACCGCCATGTGGAATTTATCACACAGACACACACACAACACACATCAATTTCACACAACTACATCTTATTTTCCTAACACCAACAAGGTAATAAGCGTATACTAAGGTTTTGGTGTTACAAGTGTAGGTTATGGATGAACTTCTTGGAAATACTTCTGAGAAGCAAATAAGTTAAGAAGTTATGTTTGAGGGGTGTTCCATTGACATTCCCTCATTTGACAATCTTTTACAGTCTCACGTCAGCCGTTAGATTAGGATACAAGGATGGTTGAATTACGTAGGAATTACTGTTTAGTCCAGTTTTTCATGACCCAGTTAATGGCTAGTCCACCCGTGAAAAACATTTACTCCCTAGACCAAAAACATGTTTTTGGACTAGATTATTAACTCTCTAGTCCAAAAACTTCGTGGAGATTATAAAGTATATTTTCTAAATGCCTGAAACACCCTTCCAGGTCTAATTAGTGTCAACACATGTAAATGTTACTAGTAGTATGTTACTACATACTAGTAATATCAATACGATGATACTACATATTAATATGTACTATACTAGTAGTAACAAAAATATCTTACTAATTTATTACTCGTAAATAAGGTAACTACTTTACTATACTAGTAGTAACATATGTAGTATCAATACATAACATTTTTTTGATATGTAGTATCAATACATAGCATAATACATATCAATATATAACATACTACATATTGATATGTAGTATCAATATATAACATACTACATATCAATATGTAGTATCAATACATAACATAATAGTATTTAACATAACATATTAATACTACAGATTAATATGTAGTATCAGTTTATAACATACTACATATTAATATGTAGTATCAATATATAACATATTACTACCAGTACTAGTTACTACTAGTATACTAGTTACTACATATTACTACTAGTATACTAGTTACTATTATACTACTTGTATACTACATATTACTACTAGTGTACTACATACTACATATGTTATTACTACATACTACATATGTAGTAACATATGTATTAATATACATAATATCATATGTTAGGATTAGTAGAGTAATTTTACTTTTTTCAAAACTTTTTTGGACTAGCGAGTAAATATGTTTTCCCGCCGGACTAGCCATTAATCTGGGTCGGGTTTAATGGGATAAACAAGAAAGTTCTCTTGAATTATCTCACCCTAATATAGTAAGTTTGGGTAAATTTACGACCCGTAATGAGATATCTATTTATTCACTCGGTCTATCCCCGCTCCTTCTCAAATCACTTTCCCGGAAGATAGAATATTTTATCACAAAAGAAAATAATCTAATGAAATTTTGAAGTGGGCGTTTCAAGGATCCCAACAATCTAAGCTCAAATGTTATCCTTCCTTCGATCGTAGTTGGCTCATTAAAGATTGATCATTGGTTGGGATCTAAATTGTTTGTCTGTTTTTTACTGGAATTTGAGTTTTGAACGGTGATTAAGAAGACAAATTTAGGTTTTATGCAACCAGGATAATTTAATTCATGGATTATTGGGGAACGAGGAAAAAATAGGCTTTAGAAAATCTGTATTTAGATTCTAAATTCGTTTAATGGAATTTAACGGATTCATGATTTTGACTGTTCAATTGAGTGGAAAAACAAAATTCAATAAAATAGGGTTCATGGATTCATGTGTTTTTATTATACTATGTCCCTAACATTCAACTAGAAAAAATACTGGGAAAAAAAGAAGATGATGATAAATTGCGGGTCATGGGTTTACCCGAATTTACCCTATTAAGATAAATTAATCTCGATCATCCCTATACTCTGATATAACAGTTGGAATGGGGCTATGAAATCTTGTCAACGAATTTCCCCTCATTGTTAAAATTATTCAGTCAAGAAGTAGTTCATAAATTTGCATGGAAGAGTATTGTTCCTGATGCAAACTGCAATATATTGAACATCATATGCTTCTCAAATGTATAATTTCATTACAGATCCATGTGTTCCTCTTATTGTGCTAATTGAATTTCTTACTTGTATAGAGTGAAAGAAATAAGAAAATTGAAGAAGTGATGTTTTCAAGCTAACAATCTATACAAGAATTAACGGTATTTTCATATAATCTTTGAGGGTATTTGTTATATCAACAAAAAATTTGACGAAACCCAAAATTGGTTACACCAAATCAAGGTCAAACATGATCCCATCTCATCAAAATTCATAATCACTGTTTTCTTTTGGACTTGACTCATACATGGAAGGGATATTTTGATTTTGGGATCCAACTTTGTGACCAATGTTATATTCGGGTCCTAGAAAATTCAAAATTAGAGTTTGGGTCCCAGGACTGCAGTTGACTGTGTTGACATTTATAAAAGAATGTTAAATGTGGAAATGACCAAATAAAAGTTGAATTTGTGTTTATTTACTAATCGAACCAGTAGTCATTGTTAACTAACTGAAATTGCCTCAAAAGAGAGAGGTAGGTCTCTTCCTCTTCTACTTTTTTTTTAAAAATAATTTCCTTATCATAAGAGGCTCAACAGTTATAAACATGGAGATCTTTTCTGCAATCAACATCTAGATTAATTACATAAATATTTTATTTGGTCACGCTACCAGTAATTCATCGAATGAGCAACACTTGCTCAGTTACTCGAATATTGATCTAACTATCAATATTCAGTAATTTATCGAATGAGCAATAGTTGCTTAGTTGTTCGAATATTGATCCAACTATCAATATTCGGTAATTTATCAAATGAGCAATACTTGATCAAATGCTCAAATATTGATCGAACTATCAATATTCAGTAATTTACTGATGCTCGAACATTGATTCAACTGTCTATATTCAACGATTCATCAGACAGTATTTGCTCAGACGAGCAATATCAACATCATTTATCCGAGAACTATATGTCCCTAGAATATTTGGCAATCATGCTCGACTGAACAATACTTAGACCCATCGTCTAATCAAGTCAACGACTGACTAATCAAATACACGTCTGCTTTGCAGACTCCACGTTCGTGAGACATCAATCACGTCACATGGGGGATATTGATTAGGGTTTTGGTCTAGCGGCATGTTGCACGTGTGTTCATCCACGATGAGAAATGTGAGTAAGTCGTGCAAGCAGTTGAGGGAGTTAGTAAAGTAGTGGGTGGACAATCAACCAATTCTCCGCACGACCTGGAACTGGTTAAACCACGATTTCCCACTTTCCTACTCTTTCACTCGAGCAACTGTCACACTTACTGGATATCAATGTGTCTATTATTCTGGAAATATAAATAAGTCTTTGAATTGACGATTGAAGGACACACAATTTTTCGAGCAATCACTCTCAAGAATTCCATAAATCAACCAGAACTTATTCGAACTCAACAGTTCACATAAAACTTGCAGAAACCTTAAACACATTCACAATCCTTGATCATCATTGATCTCACACACTTATCAGCTTCCCTCTTACAGACAACCCTCTTCCCTCTTTGTGACCGAATTGACTCTGGAACGACCATTGTCTTGGTTTAGGCCGGAGTCTTACAGATTGATCTCTCGAACTCAAAGCACTCCCGTGTAGTGCATCTATTTGAGGTTAGGCAGTCCGCTCAGTTGAGGATCCTACGTCATACGGTCGCCTCTCCATTCCCTAAAAACCAGCGAATCGTTTTCCCCCTTCTACAGATTGGCAACCACAGTGGCATATTAATCTCGCAGTTGCAATCTCACGTTTTCACAAAGATGGTTGGTCTTAGGTCTAACTTAACTACTTTAAATTCCATTCAGAATCTTTCAAATGGTAGTGTTCCTCCTTCCAATAGTCTATCTAATGGCACAGTCGACGGAGAAATCCCAACCTTGATCGAGTTAGCGCGGGGACAGGAGATCCACACGAGGAACATGGACCTAATGAAAGAAACAATAAACAACATACTTAATTTTTTCATCAGGTTGACATCAGATTTGAGCGGCGCTCCTGCTCGAGAAATTCCGACACTAAGGGCTAACTCTTCTACTGATGATCATCCCCAAGCCAACAGTTTCACTACTTATGAGAAGCCGGTGGATCAAGAAGTTGCACACCTGGTCGAAAATTTGTGTAAACTCTTGCACTTCTCCAGGGAGCAGTGTACAAACACGTTTGCAGCACTCAACCAGATGTCATTTGATGTGCAAATAATTTCATCATCTCTAATGGTTAAAGAAATTTCCATGGCATCTGAACATTTGATCAACATCATTAATTTTACTGAGAAGACCGAATGAAATCAGAAGGACATAACTGATCCCTGTTCGTGACTGCTTCTATCAAAGACTCCGAATTTAGGAGAGCTCTTATTGATACATGCGTTTCTATAAATATCATCACTATAAAGACCCTCAAGGAAGCCAAAGTTCCACAAAGAAAAATCGTTCATCATTCCATACTGATGACGGATTTTGAAGGAACCCAGAGTCACACATACATATACGCCTATGTGGATCTGAAAGTGGGACCTATTCAATCAACAGTCAAATTTCATGTGATCGAGAAAGACCCTGACTATCACATGATACTCGGGCGATCGTGGCTCCATGGTAACAAGGTTGTTTCGTCGAATTATCATCAATGTATGAAAGCTTTTCTCAACAACAAGATCGTCCGTATTATAACCTCGGTTTCTCCTTATGCTCCGGTTTATGATGCTGAGTTCCTAGAACCACCAAAAAGCATCCCCGAACCTCCAATAAATATCTACAGTACTCCACTCCCAGGTTGGAAAACTATTGAGAAAGCTGCTGACAGACCATCGTCTTCAGATGGTAAATCGGTCAAACCATCTGCCACACCGCTCAAGTGTCGCCAGGATCAAGGTACGACTCATAAGAAATCCAACCTTATAACTAGTTATGATACCGAAGGAAGAGTCATTTATCTCCGACGCAAAGATTAGCAATTAGCAGGGGAGGTCGATGAAAAGTCTCCCCGCCCTGAAGAATCTTGTCAGAGCGAGCAATCACCTGATGAAGAAATTCAAAATGCACCACGGAATCTCCAAGATGGCACGGATTCCACCACTGACGATCTTGAGACTATCAACATCGGAACGGATGAAAACCCGAGACCAATTTTAATCAGTTCTCTCTCATCAGAGTAACGAGAAGGATTGATAGGTTTGTTGAAAGAGTATCTATATATATTCGCCTGGACGTATGAAGAGATGCCCGACCTAGATGACAAATTAGTCACTCATCATATGCACATTACCCCGGGGGCTCCAAACCTGTCAAGAAACCTCCCAGGAAATTCAAACATGATGTCAAAGAACAAATCAAAGTCGAGATACGGAAACTACTAATAGCTGGATTCATCCGACCCATTCAACATCCAACATGGCTGGAAAACATTGTCCCAGTCAAAAATAAAAATGGTCAAATAAGATGTTGTGTGGACTTCAGGAACCTGAACAAATTTTGCCCGAAGGACGACTTTCCCTTGTCCAACATTGATATGCTCGTCGATGCAACCAGTGGTCACGATATGTTCTCATTCATGGATGGATATAGTGGATACAACCAAATAAAGATGTACGAACATGATGCTAACAAGATCGCATTCCGTACTCCCATTGGAAACTTTCACTACACAGTGATGCCTTTAGGTCCAAATAATGTAGGAGCCACTTATCAACGAGCCATGACTGCATTATTCCACGACATGATGCACAAGCAAGTAGAAGACTATGTTGATGATGTAGTGGTGAAATCGAAAACTCGCGCATCCCATCTAGACATTCTGAGGCAAGTCTTCGAAATATGCAGAGAATACAAGTTAAAGATGAATCCTCTGAAGTGCGCTTTTGGTGTTTCCTCTGAAAAGTTTCTGGGAGCTGCAGAAGGAATCAAGGTCAATCCAGACAAGACAAAAGCCATTACTACCATGCATCCTCCACGCACTTTGAAAGAGATCCAGAGTTTTATGGGCAAGGTAAATTATATTCGACGTTTCATTCCTGGGTTGGCTCAACTCATTTCTTCGTTCACTCCCCTGCTGAAGAAAGGAGCAAGTTTAACATGGACGACCGTCCAACAAGAGGCATTCCAGACAATACAACAGATACTATTATCACCTGTTGTCATGAAATCTCCGGTACAAGGACGACCACTAATACTTTACACAACTTCCAGTGACGTCGTTATCGGAGCGCTTCTCACTTAAGAAGACGAAGAAGGCGTCAAACGTCCTATCTATTACTTCAGCCGTATGATGAGAGACGCTCAACTCTAATACCCAAAATCCGAAAGAGCGTGTCTAGCATTGGTTCATGCGATCCAGAAATTTAGGCACTATTTACTATCACACAGAGGTATGCTTGTGGCCAAAGCTGATCCCATAAAATTCTTACTATCGAAACCTGCTCTGATTGGAAGACCGGCAAAGTGGCTACTTCAGATGCCAGGGTTTGATATAGCATGTGTCCCACCTAAAGAGATCAAAGGGCAGGAAGTTGTAGAATTACTTTCTTTATTTCCTGGAGAGGACGTCACAATCCTTCATGAAGACGTGCCCGGTGAGTTTTCCAAAATCTCGATCATTCAAGAAGAAACATGGCTATTGTACTTTGGTGGATCCACCACTCCTAGCAATGATATTGGTGGAGAAGACGTTGTACTAGTATCTCCGTCCGGTGAAGTCTTCTCACATTCATTCAAGCTGGATTTCCACTGCACCAACAATTCAGCATAATATGAGCCTTCCTCCTAGGATTATCCTTGGCCAAGCAAGCAAGGGAAATGCACCTGGAGATAAGAGGAGACTCAAAGTTACTGGTCAATCAAATGATTGGCGCGTACTCTCTCAAAGAAGTAACACTTGATCCATTCAGGTCCGAAGCACAATGAGTATTAGCTCATTTTTCTGATGCAACTATTGTCCATACCGGTCGTACCAACAACATACATATTGTCTGTCTAGCGACTCTTGCATCCAAACTACAATTTGAGGGGTCATAGAAATCCATCACTGTGCAAAGACGTTCTGTAACATCTACATGGATTTCTCAAGTTGAAGACGCTCAAGGGAACGACTGGCGAACGCCTATCATTCATGAATTGAGCAGTTCTCTTACAGAAGGGAAAATTAGCCTTAATGAGTTGAAAAGCTTTTTTCTGCTACACGGAGCATTATATTATCGCAATCCTGATGAATCCTTGTCACGATGCCTTGGAGACAAAGAAGCGAGCGAACAACTCAAACACATACATGAGAAAATATGCGGATAAACACTAGTGGTCACACTTTACAAAAGGCTTTAAAGGCTCGAGTATTGGCCCTCCATGGAGGCTCAATCGAGAATGTTGCAAGGGTCCTCTCCCAATTATCAGACACCACCTCATCATTTGGAAGTTCTAACTATCCACCACACTGAGGACCGGAGAGAAACCTAAATCAAATACTTTCGTGACAACACTTTACCTTAAGAGAAGAAAGAAGTAATCAAACTCACCCAAAGGGCCAAGCGGTTTGTGTGTCTTGAAGGGATTCTGTACCGCAAAAGTTTTGGTGGGAACCTACTGAGATGCTTGGCCGGTCATGAGATTCTAACAATCTTAAAAGAAATGCACGAAGGAGAACACACCAGGGAAATAACAAATTAATTTTCCATATCCATGAGAAATATTATTGGCCGACCATGGAAAACGATGCAGCTGCCTACATTCAGAGTTGTCATCAATGTCAAGTTCATGGTAATATCATTCACACTCATTGTCTCCCATTACATTCTGTGAGCAGTTCATGGCCTTTCTACAGCTGGGGACGGGAAATCATCGGAAAGATCAATCACGCGTCCTTAAAGCAACATGCATACATCATCACAACAACTGAGTATTTCAAAAAATTAGTTGAAGCTATCCCTCTTCGAAGCACCATTGGAATCACGATTCCGGCTTTCATAAAGGAACATATCATATGCAGATTTGGTGTTCCCAAGCATCTCATCACATACAAGGGAACTCCTTTTGATAACAAACATGTGAGGGAGTTACTTGAAGAGTATGGCATCAAATAGATTTTCTCTACCCCGTACTATCCCCAATGAAATGGATAAGCGGAGAGTACCAACAAGACTTTGATCCGGATTCTTAGTCGAATAGTTCATGATAACCCTCGAACGTGCATGAACAACTACCCATGGCTATGTGGGCCTACAAAACTGCACCAAGAAGCTCGATAGGGACTTCACTGTATTCCCTCGTTTATGGTGCTGATGCCATACTCCCTGCCGAGATCAATATCCCTTCTGAAAGGATTGCAACAACCAGTGGAGTGCAATGGGATGAAGCTGAAGTGTATAATTCAAGGATTGCTGAATTGGACATGCTCGAGTTAAGGAGGGCCAAGGTAGAAAAATATGTGGAAGCTTACAAACAAAGGATTTCCAGGGCATACAACAAAATGGTAAGACTTCTAACATTCCAAGTAGGAGATTTGGTTCTAAAAACAGCAAAACATATTCAGCAAGATATGTCGGCTCCTAAGTTCTCTCCAAAATGGGAAGGACCATATGTGATCATCAAAGCATTATCCAGTGGATGTTAAAATATCTTAGCTGTTAACGGAGGGGTGGAAGGAAACATCATCAATGACAGGTGGCTCAAAGCATATTATGCCAGAATGATCTGTAAACAATTATTTTAATTTCGAAGTGTAATTTCTATTCCTTCAAAGTGTATGCAATATGCTCATTCGTTCGAAATTCAGAATAGATATCATCAATCTAACAGAAAATTTATTACATCCATCAATCATCTTACTTTATTAAAAAAAAATTCTCTTAAATGCTCACTCAGCGCAAACCATACAACAACAAATAATTTTTACTGAAAGCCATTTCAAGCCTCTTTTGAAAATTTTCAGTCTTCATTTTCAAGTCCTGGACAGCTTTCTGAACTCTTGCCGACTCCAGAACTAGGCCTTTCTCCTCTTCCATAATAGCAGTTGTAGCATAAATCACATTAGCAGCAGCCTTTGCTCTATCAATCTTGATGACCTCGAGCCGACGATGGATCCAACCTATGTTGAACCGCAAGGTCTCATAGTTTGAGATCATATCATCCCATATATGCAACTCTTGGTTTTTGACATCTGGCAGATTTATCTTGTTCATCTCATCAATAATGGGTAATAATCCAACGATGGTAGTCAACAAGGTTGGCAGAGACCTCTCCATACTTCAGTAGTAGCAATGTGCCCGTAACTCCTCCAAATCTTGGTGTAAAGGGATGCATAACACTTGTGGACGATGAAACCACCGACTAGTTGATTGTATGGGAAAGCGTTGACCATGGGAGTATCGAATGGGAGTCCAGCTGTTGGGTACTCACGAACATAAACCCTAGAATCAGCATCTACAGAGTTGGTTGAGTTTTCGTCAGCACGGTTGTCACCATCACCATCAGCTACAACCACAGACTTTCCATTCTTTCTCTTCCTAGCATCGACAACAACATGAACATCAACCTGCGACGACAAAATATTCAATTTCAGTAAAATTGGATAAACGTTTGATCAAAGAAAATCTTTAGTCAGAAACTCCCGGGTATTCCATCTTCAACATGAGCAGACCTATAACGAGTAGGAGCCTTAACCGTCCGCTTGGGCCTTAAACTGTAATAGGAAGAAGACAGTCGATTCCCCTGAGTGCCCTGCAACAAATCACTTTCTTTGGTTAGTCATTCTGATTACATGAAAATAAAATAAAAGCGTGCAACCTACCGAGATGGACGCTCCAACCCCATGCTTTGCTAGGGATTCATTTTGAGAAGAAACGCTGCTACCAGACATGATGATGAGAGGCATGATCGTGATCAAAATTTCTTTTGATAATATACAAGAGCAGAAGAAGATGTGTCGTATAAATAGAGAACCCTAAGTCTCGAAGGTCAATAAAAAGACACGGTGGATACTTATCCTTCGCAAACAAGCTAAATCTATTACGATTTTTGCGGCACAAAAAAAAGTGATCATACTGGGGACTGATAACTTATGGTTATATGGATATAGTCAAAGCAACCCCAATTCAATCTGATCGTTTGTGCGTGTCACATGTTTCTTCAAACTGACATATAGGAACAACACGCCCGGAGGCACGAAAGAACAATGGTCGATTGAGAAGTTATGATCCTAGTATATGGATATCTGCTAATTACATTAGATAAGAGGCATGAACAAACAACGATCCATTCAAGGATCATGATCCTTTCATAGGGATATCCGTTAACTCCACCGGGATATCGGCATAACAGAATTGTGCAGAAAATAAGATAAAGAATTGTCATTTAAAAATAATTTTTGAAACAATATCTAAGAAGACAAGTTTCAAGTGATCACAATGACATCTAATTCAATGAGAAATAAAATAATTAACTATTCAGGAGGATTGCAAGCAAGACTAATCATCAGAGTCGTCAGATTCATCATCCGACTCACTATTGTCGTCTTCCATGGAATTTTCTTCAAGCTCTCCCTCAAAGTCATCATCAGAACTCTCACTGGGGACTTCTCCCAATTGATCTTCGGGGTCGCCATACATTGCGTCCAAATATTCATCTTCTTCATGCTCTGCTCGAATATCATCCCCAGCCAACCGATCAACTCTCGTACCTGGTGGATACGGCTTAACTCTACGTTCAGCGGGCTTCCAGGAGGGTTCAACTTCCTCAGCATCTGAGTCGGAAGCTATACCATCAGGGCGCGGTTGGATCTCATCTTCAGCCTCTAGTCTCGCTCGTTGAAGTCGCTGCCTTTTCTGCCGATAAGCTGCAAGCTTTTCATCTTCTTTTCTGCTTGTCGTGTCTCTGTTTCTCTTCCGCGTCCGTATAAGTTAGGAAGTCATTCATTCTCTCACGAATGGCCTCCAGATGAGCAAGAGACATACCACGTATCATATTCCTAGCATTTCTGAAAGGTTGATCTACCTCCGCGCGAGTATCCGCTGAATTCTTCATTTTCGGTTTGATGTTTCTGGAGCATTTCTCAGAAGACTCGGAGACATAGTCATCACCAGGAGCTGCCATTATCTGCTACCAAAAATACGGAGTCAAAACCAGTTGGCAACAATATGCATTAAAATGGTAACTCTCATACTCTTACCTATTTACAATTTCACTACCTTAGTGATTACAACACAAAATCTTGAGGATTTGTTCGTTCCTTTAAACCTACAAAGATGAACAAAAAATATCATTATTTATCATAACTTGATTTTCATGCGAACAATTCACACAATTTTCACCGTGTGAGCGACTCCCACCGAGTGAACACTCATTGATTTTCGTGCATACTCTATTAAATCACGAAATCCTCACAAACAATATTTTATCAAAAATTGTTTGCTCTCAGCAATTGCTGAAAATCAAAATTTGATTTTACAAATTTTTAAAATTTCGTGAATAACTCACGTCCAAAAAAAAAATCGCTCGAGCGAGCGTTCGTCTATCAAACATGAGTCCTTTTTCTATTTTGTACAAGTCCAAATAATTTTTTTTTATGAAAACTCATGGACAAAATTTTCTCTATTGCAACTAGATAATATCTATGCAAAAAAATGTATACATATCTCTTTCATATTAAGGATTATCGTTCGTTTCCTAAACCGACGAACGGACGGACGTCTGTTTGCTAAAAACAAATTTTTCATAAAACCTATACATGCACGTATACCTATAAAATTTTGTTTTGGACAGACCATGAACGAACAGGAAAAAAATATCACCTTTGATTGGCCGGAAGTTCACCGGACGGTGACCGGCGGTAATAGCTCCGGCGGAAAAATATTCCTCCTCTGCTCGGACGTGAAGGGGTGAAGGGGAGAGTGGTCGGCCGGTCAAGAGAAAAAATATTTTTTTAGGGTCTCTTCACTTTTATATCAATTTTATTTCCAAAAACCTAATAAAACAAGGACTTCCCTTTTTGGCCCGGGCCCGTAAACCGACCTACACCGGACGTCCAACCGCCAAAATCAGCAGTGTTTCATCTCTCCGTGCTCACAAGATGACACTCTATCATACTGCAGAGTCCTTACCTAGGCATTTGCTCGTACATGACACCATTGGAGCAAATCGGGAATTCTGAAAATACTTTTGTACGACTGAGTTCAACTACTTATCTCGTCTACTGGAAAATCACCATCTAGTGCTTACTTGGAAACATGACCGTCCCTCACTAAGCAGGGGACTTAATGTTGATGGTGGATTTTCGATAAAGGTCAAAATCGTAAAATCATGATACTGCATGTTTCTGACCCGGCTTCAGGAATGCATGTGATGATTCATATTTAATGATCCATGAACCATTTCACGATCTCTGACTGAGTGAGCATTTCTCAGAGCTATGATGAATATGTTCCTCGAAAGGCCTCCCAGCTGAGCGTTCTATGCTTCACAACATTTCATCATCACCTCTACATAGAATCTTAACGATTGGGTGGTTCTCTAGACATAATGTTTGTTAGAGAGCTTAACGCCTTCAGGACCTCACGCTGCACGTTGTTCCATGACTATGTAGAGAGACCGTGTATACAATCTTGATGATTGGGCGATTCTCTAGACATAATGTTTGTTAGAGATCTTAACGCCTTCAGGACGTCACGTTGTTCATTGTTCCCTGCATATACACCCCTCAGAACGAATATGATGCTTCAACTATCTCATATCTCGATTCTGCAAATAGATTAATTCTAGCATGTCATTCGCCAACTGAATTCCTTTAAAATAATCTATTATATCTCATTACTCTGTTCCATGGCTGATCCCCGGCTATATTCCATGGATTAGTAATAGAAAACCATTTTATCTCATTACTCCGTTCCTTGAATCCCCCGGCTGGATTCCATGGATTAGTAATAGATACTCAATTCATTTTATTACTCCGTTTCATGAATCATTCTCAGCTGAATTTCATGAATTAGTAATAATATTCAACAATCGGGCGTATGGACCATCACCGAGTAAGCCCCGAGAAAATGGTGCAAGTGTACTTGAAAATAATGCACGAACAAGCATCCGAACGCACGAACGAACGTTCGAAAACATGGATAAACGAGGAACTTATGAAGAAAATAATATTAAATAAAATAAACAAGAGGCGTGGTACCAGGCCCACCGGCCGGCCGGTCCCCCTCTCCCATTATTTTAATTTAATTTATTTCCCTCATCTCATGGAAACTCCTTCATTTGAACAAACTCCCTCGTTTGAGCGAAACTCTTAGTTTTTCCATAATTTCATCGAACAAAATAGGGAAAGGTGTCACGGAGCGGGCCACCTAGACGGCCGGCCTGCCCTAGCCGTGGCCGGTCCCATACCTTACAATCCCTTATTTTCTCATATTATTTTTTCCATCATCTCATGGAACTCCATCGTTTGAATTTGTCAATATTTTCTCAAATATTGCTCAAACCCTGGAAAAACCAAAAACCCAAATGGTCACTTGACCGACTAGGCCACTCACATCAAATATTAAAATATTATTATTTTAACATTCTCAAATTATTGTTCGCATGAGCGAAGTTCTACTCGCTCATTCGAGCAAAGTTGAGAGTTTTAGTCAAGATCAAACTCTTCTGAAAATCCAAAATATTGCTAAAACACGTACCAGAAAGTACCAAAACTCTCAACATTGAGACGCGGACATTATGATGACACGGGCATGCTGCCTTGACCGACCAAGGCCGGCCCTAAGGCTTGGAAGGAGCCGGTCCCACACATCTTCATAATTTTGACCTGATTTGCTCTCAATTGCTCATATTAGGTCCAAACTCTCTCCAATCAACTTGGGATTTGCTCAATCGACCATCAGCCGGTCCCAAGACAACCAAGGGACGTTCCCATGACCCCTTGGTCGGTCCCTTATCTCTACATAACTAGATTTTACTACCTAACGCTCTCACGAGCACTATTTTAATAAATGATTAAACCAGGATTTGATCATTCTTTCACCAACTGGTCAACGAATGACTTTGGTGCACGCTCACTCGATCACTTAGGCGCTACATGGTCAACCATCATCCCATGTAGTCGGTCCCTGTTTCACTCAATGACCCATTTTCAGTAAATCATCAATTGATCAAAAATTAGGTTTCCGAACGGATGCTTCGCAAATCATAATTCTGAGCAAGTTCAAACACTAATAATTTTATGTTAATCCAGCAATCAACATCTAGATTAATTATACAATATTCATTCAGTAACCAATATTTTAATTAATATTTTATTTGGTCACGCTACCTGTAATTCATCGAATGAGCAATACTTGCTCAGTTGCTCGAATATTGATCCAACTATGAATATTCAGTAATTTATCGAATGAGCAATACTTGCTCAGTTGTTCGAATATTGATCCAACTATCAATTTTCAATAATTTACTGATGCTCGAACATTGATTCAACGGTCAATATTCAACGATTCATCGGACAATATTTGCTCAGACGAGCAATATCAACATCATTCATTCGAGAACTATACGTCCCAGCAGACATGTTCAATTCATGAATCCTATAACATTCAGAAGCCATGCTCGACTGAACATTACTTAGACTCATCATCTAATCAAGTCAACGACTGGCTAATCAAATACACGCCTGCTTTGCAGACTCCACATTCGTGAGACATCAATCACGTCACATGGGGGATATTAATAAGGGTTTTAGTCTAGCGTCCTACATCACGTGTGTTCATCCACGATGAGAAATGTGAGTAAGTCGTGCAAGCATTTGAGGGAGTTAGTAAAGTAGTGGGTGGACAATCAACCAAGTCTCTGCACGATCTGGAACTGGTTAAACCACGATTTCCCACTTTCCCACTCTTTTACTCGATAAACTGTCACACTTACTGGAGATCCTTGTGTCGATTAGTCTGGCAATATAAATAATTCTCTGAATCCACGATTGAAGGATACAAAATTTTTCGAGCAATCACTCTCAAAAATTCCATCAATCGACCAAAACTTATTCGAACTCAACAGTTCACAGAAAACTTGCAGAAACCTTAAACACATTCACAATCCTTGATCATCATTGATCTCACACACTTCTCAGCTTCCCTCCTACATATCAAACCTCTTCCCTCTTTGTGACCGAATTGACTCTGGAACGCCCATTTCTTGGCTTAGGCCGGAGTCCTACAGATTGATCTCTCGAACTCAAAGCACTCCCGTGCAGTGCATCTGTTTGAGGTTAGGCAGTTCGCTCGGTTGAGGAGCCTCCGTCATACGGTCATCTCTTCATTCCCTAAAAACCAGCGAATCATTTTTCCACATCTACAACCGGAAAATTTGTTGCTGAGATGATGAACAAGTGTAACAAAGAATATCTTGGATATCCTCCTGTAATTTTGCACGAGTGTCCATATATACCACAAGATCAGAAAGTTTCAATGGACGCACGAGCATGGAATTCCACTATTAGGGGAATTCCGAACCAGCAAAATATTTTCAGATCAAGAGCAATCATGCCTAATAAGTTTCATGAAGGAGATCTAGTTCTCAAAGCAACTAAGCGCAATATTCATTCTGAAAAGAACTCTAACTGGGAAGGACCTTTCATGACCGCTAAGTCCGTGGTTGGTGGATAGTATAAAGTGATCAACATGCATGGCAAGACAAGCGTGGCAATAATACACGAGAATTGGCTCAAAACCTTTGACGTCAGAGACATTCGGCGCTTGAGATGTTGGACGTTCGTACAAACACCAAGGCTGCTTAAATTTGCAATTCTAGGATTTTCTTACCTGTATTTTCAATTCCTCTAAAACGTATGTGTTTGTACCCCATTAAAATGGTGCACATGCGTATTACATAAGCTATTGCATAGCGGTGAAACACGGTTTATTGGAGAAACCTGTTTGGCTTATTGAGGAAGCCCAACCGGACTTATTAAGGAAGCCAGGTGGTTTATTAAAGAAACCAACTCTAGCTTTTTGAGGAAGCCCAACCATACTTATTAAGGAAACCCGGTGGTTTATTAAATAAACCAACTCTGGCTTATTGAGGAAGACCAAACCGGACTTATTAAGGAAGCCCAATGGTTTATTAAAGAAACCATCCTATCTTATTATGGAATCCCAATTGGGTTATTTTGAGGCCCAATAGTTTATTATGGAAGCCAGTTTCAGATCCTAAAAGATTTACATATGGATATTTCAAGATAGACACGAATCTTGTGAAGATATACAATGATCTTCAAAGATAGATTCAAATCTGGGGAAGATATAAAAAGATCTTTGAAGATAAACATAAATATGGGGAAGATAGACATGGATCTCCAAGGATAAGTACAAATCTAGGTGGTTATTTTGGATAACTACAAATCTAGGGTTAACTACAACTAAATAGGGTTTTTGCCCATAAATAGAGGCCAAAATCCAACTCTGAGGAGGAAAAAAGGAAAACTCCAATTCCTTTACATGGAATTCTAGGTTTGCTAACCTTTCAAGAATAATTGTAATCATCATATCAATAAAATCTCTCCCTACGGGATTCCATCCGTGGACGTAGGCACAACTTGTCGAACCACGTAAAATTCTTTATCTCTTTTATTTTCCTTCAATGTGTTTCATAACCCTAATTTTACATCATCAACATCAAATCAATCTCGTTTTGTGCCTAAAAGTAATTTTGGGTACAAACAGTGGCGCCAACTAAGGGGATTCGTGTAAGATAATCGTGTTTTGCCATTGAGAAAAGTCCGAAGGAAATATGTATGGATTTCACGTAAAAAATCAGCAAAAAAAAAAGGGTTCATAAAAACCGTTACGATGTTGATGAAACCGCTACGACAGCTGAACAAAATGTTACGAAGTTGAAGAAACTGTTGCAAAAAGGTTGAAGAAACCGTTACAACAGTTGAGACTCTTACGTAAGTTGATGAAACTGTTGCGAAGGGGTAAAAGAACCTTACAGAGGTTGAAGAAACTATTGCGAAAGGGTTAAACAAACCGTTACAACAGTTGAAGAAACCGTTATGAAGCTTAAAGAATCTGTTGTGAAAGGGTTGAAGAAACCGTTATAACGGTTGAAGAAACTGTTGCGAAGATTGCAGAAATTGTTGCAAAACAGCAGCAGAAACAATAAGAATATCGTCGTGAAAAGGGTAACAGAAGTATTTGTTGCAGTAACCGTAACAGAAAGCTCAAGGACAACATCCAGTTCACTCACAGGTGCAGCCGGTCCGGTTCATCATCTAGTTCAATCCGGTCCAACAGATCTGTTTCAATCATGGTCCGGCCCAGTAAAGACCAAACCGGTCCAACCAATTGCCACATCAGCAGACAATGCATAGTCATCAACTGCCACTTCAGCAGACATGGTACAGTTGCCATCCGACACGTCGTCAGTAACGCCACATCATCAAACGCGTTGTAATGTCAGCAGTGGGTTCTGTCTCGTTGCCCCACGTCAGCGACATTGGTCCAGTCATTGGCTGCCATGTCAGCATTCAGATTCAGTCAGCAATCCACGTCAGCAAAGTTTGCCACATTTGCGACAGCATGCGTGCTTCGTGCAAATATTTTTTCGTCAATAACTTCTTCATTTTAAGTCTGAATTGAGTGATTTTGGCTCATTTGAATCGTCTGCCAATTCCCTATAGTATGGAAGCAAAATTTTCTTTGTTTGAGAAACTTCTGTGTGCACTTAGGGAAGCAACAAGATCGAGTTCGAGGTTCGTGGATAACAACATGATCGAATTCAAAGTTCGTTTGATTTATTGTTTGAGGTTTGTCAGCAACGTGCTCAATTGATGATATGCAAAAAAAAAAAAAACTTGTGACGTACGATGAAAGGGTCCGGAATCGAGGGACACGCTACACCAAGACAACATTTTGAGGCGATTTCAAAAAGGAAAATCATGGTGGACCCAGAAATAGAGATGGCAACAGAAAAGATACCTGATTATAATTCCATTGTGTAGATGGGAAAAAACAATTTGCTGGTTTTTACGGGATTGAGGAGATGACCGTGCGGAGGAAACTACTTGAACCGAGCAAATGATCAACCTCACACAGATGCACTGCAAGAAGGGAGTGCTTTAAGTTCGAGAGATCAATCTGTAGGGCTCCGGCCTAAACCAAGACAATGGCCGTTCCGGAGTCAATTCGGTCACAAGAGAGGATGGGTTGATCTGTAAGAGGGAAGCTGAGAAATGTGTGAGATCAATGGTGATCAAATATTGTAGGTGTGTTGTGTATTCTGCGTGAAGAAATAAGATACACTCTGATTGATTGAATTTGTTAATCTCGTGTTGTCTGCTTGACTAGAGATTGTCCGTTCTTTTAATCATGATCCAAAGACTTATTTATATTGCTAGAATTGTAAACACCTTGATCCCATGAAGTGTGGCAGTTGCTGGAGTCAAAGAGTGGAGAAGTGGAAATCGTGTTAAAACCGGTTGCTCATCGTGCGGAGACTTGGTTAATTTTCCACCCACTACTTTGCTAACTCCTCCAACTGATTGCACGACTTGCTCATATTCTCGCCGTGTGTATGAACACACGAGCCGTAGACCGCCAGATCAAAACCCTAGTTATCCCCCATGTGACATGATTGATGTCTCGTGATTGTGGAGTCAGTTGCTGACTTCATGGGACGATGAGTCCTTGTATTGCTGAGTCTTGATTTGCAAATGTTCTGAGACTCATGAATTGAACATGTCTGTTGAGATAAAGTCATTATTGTCGATTTGTTGATAACTTAAGGTGAGCAAGTATTGTTGAATCGTTGAATATTGATAGTTGAATCAATATTCCTTAGTCTGAGCAAATATTGCTTGTCTGAGCAAAATGTTAATTTAAGATGCTGACATCTGAGTCGAGCATAATTATTAAAGTGTTGATCACGGGATCAATGTAAAATTATTAGTGTTTGAATCTGCTCAGAATTATGTTTTTGCAGAGCTCTGGATTCGAAACCCTAATTTTTTATCAATTGATGATTTATTGAAAATCAATCATAGAGTGAAGGAGGGACCGGCTACATGGGATGACGAGTCGACCATGTAGCGCCTAGATGCTCAAATGAGAAAAATACCAAAGTCTCTTGAAGACTAGTTGGTGAAAGGATGATTAAATGCTGCTTTAATCATTTATTAAAATAGTGCTCGTGTGAGCGTTAGGTAGTAAAACCTGATTATGGAGAGATGAGGGACCGACCAAGTGGTCATGGGACCGACCCTTGGTGGTCGTGGGACCAGTTGATGGTCGTTTCAGCAAACTCCAAGTTGTTTGAGAAGAGTTTGGACCCAATATGAGCAATTGAGCAAATTAGGTCAAAATTATTAAAATATGCGGGACCGGATATTTGAAAGCCTTAGGGACAGCCTTGGTCGGTCAAGGAGACATTCCCGTGTCACCATAATGTCCGTGTCTCAGTCCTGAGAGTTGATATTTTCTGATGCGCGTTTGAGCAACATTTTGAGAAAATATGAAGGATTCAGGGTTTTGCTGAAACTGGAGAATCTTCATGAGATGATGAAAAATAATTAATAAAATAGAGAAGTGCAAGGTGAGGAACCGGCTAGGGCATGGCCGGCCATCTAGCAAGCTTGGTCCCACAGCACCTTTCCCAATTTTATGTATTTTCCCTGATGTGAAGGAAATACCATGAAACTGAGGAATTTCATGAAGTTAAGGAATTTCCATGAGATTACGTAAATAATAATAATAAAATAGGGAGTCATGAAGTGTGGGACCGACTATGGCCAAGGCATGGCCGGCCGACGATGGGCACGGTCCCATGTCACTTTCCCTAATTTTATAATATTTTCATGATTTTAGGGAAATATCATGAAATCAAGGAGTTTGTTGAAACTAAGGATTTTCCTTGAAGTGAGGGAGTTTCCATGAGATGAGGGAAACAAATAATATTAAAATAATGAGACAAAGGGCGTGTCAGACCGACCACGACTAGGGCATGGCCGGCCGGCCAATGAGCCCGTCCCGTGAGCTTTTCCCTAATTTTATATTATTTTTCATGAGTTGAGGGAAATATCATGAAATCAGGGAATTTTCATGGGATGAGAGAAATAATAATATAATAAGGAATCATGAGGTGTGGGTCCGGCCATGGCTAGGGCATGGTCGCCCGGCTAGTGGGCCCGGTCCCGCGACACCTTTCCTACATTTTATTATTTCTTTGATACGAGGAAACACCATGAGACTGGGGAGTTTCCTTGAGACGAAGGAGATTTGTTCAAATGAAGGGATTTTCATGAGATCAGGGGAAAATAATAAAATATGATAAAATACAAAAATTGGGCGTGGGACTGACCACGACGTGGCTGGCCGGCCGGTGGGCCCAGTCCCCTGACGCCTTTGCTAATATTTTATTATTATTGTGTTTCTTCCTATTTTGCATAGGTTCATCGTTCCTTCGTGTTTTGGAATACTCGTTCGTGCATTCAGGTGTTCGTTTGCGCATTATTGCAGATAGCTGCTCAGACGCCCGTATGTTGAATATTTATCACTAACCCGTGGAATTCTGCTGGGAAGAACCACGAATTCAAGTGACGAAATATTATGAATAATGTAGAATATTTTTCAGGGATTCAGTTAATGAATCTAATAATTTAGGAATAATTAATTGATGACTCTATACTAGTACAATCGTCTAGGAGCATTAATTATTCAGGAATTGAGCGATATGAGCTTGTTGAAGCGTCATATTTCTTTTATATAGTCAGGGAAAACATTGTTACATCCTGAAGACGTTATGGCTCTATACTAGCAGGCAAGCTGTCTAGGAGCCGTCCAATCTTGTGATTCTATATAGAAGCAATTACTGAAATTGCTCAGTATTCATGAGACATGCCGTTGTCTCAGCTGAGAGACTACACATCTACATATGCTCTGAGAGACAATTTTCTCAGTCAGTGAGAGACATGAGCCTCAATACTCATCTGATTGCTGGATCAAGAACATGTACAATTATGGTTTTACGATTTTAGCCCTTGTCGAAAATCCACCATCTACACATTGCCATCTAGAAAGAGAAGACTGGATATAATAGATCTATTTTCTGCTTCACCTGGGGGCTTCTTTGCTTGGAAATATCTCTACAGATAATGGGGGCGGCTAAAGTGTCGCCAAGCACGCAATCAAAAGCAACTTGTTTGAAAAAGTTGAACAATAAAAGACATATTTTTATGTATCGTTCCAAGTAATGGGGGCGGCTAGGGTTGAGCGAACGAACGCCTGGGTAGGTAAGTCCTCACTAGTTGTTACATTATAAATCGAATTTATAATCACAAATGAGAACACTTTTTGCATGTGTATATTAAAAAAATACGTGCAATGTCTTTCTAATAAAGAGAAAGACAAAGACGAAGTATTTGATTATTAAAGAAATAGTTGCAATGTTTTTCTATATAAGAGAAAGACAAAGGCAAAGTATTTTGGTTATTAAGGAAATTGTTGTGATGTCTTTCTAATAAAGAGAAAGACGAAAACAAGGTGTTACAATATAATTAAGCTGAAGCTAAAATGGAGCGAGGGAAAAATATTAAAGAACACATATGGAGGAAATACTTGGAATGTTTTCCTAATATAGAGAAAGACAAAAACGAAGTGTTTTGCTTATCAAGAAAGTAGTTGTAATGTTTTTCTAGAAAAGAGAAAAACAAAAGCGAAGTTTTTTTATAGAAGTACTTCAAGAACAAGAGTAGAAATGTTTTAATAAAAGATGAAACAAAAGGAAAAAAATGAAAAGCATTTGGTAAAGAAGCTGGAGCGGAAGAAAGAAAATGTATGATAAAAAGCTAATGACATTCAACCTGTACACCAGAGATTATCGTACATTCATTATTCGCAGACACAAGAGCGTTGAGTTGGCAAAATCAAGGCCATTACGGGAGCATATGGGCAATCAATGTGCCTACCAAGATATGGGAGCAACCCGCATTCAAGTGAGAGTCAAATTCCTATCGATCATGGCGGTGGTGACTATTTGATAGGGTGCGAAGCGTATCGCCGATGTCACACCAACACTTAGGTCATTTGTTAGCTAAAGGAAGAGCAATAGGACATAACATGCTGATCTGTTTTGCGTTTGGGTAATTATTATATGGAGTTTTAAGTACATTATTGGTACTTTGAACGTGTTTTGTGATTGAAGAAAAGTGGCCTATCAGATGATTAAGTACATTTTTGGTGCTTTGAATTATTAAGAGGACCTTGGGGTGAATCCAGATAACAAGCTGGCCAAGGTCACGAAAGGTTATCCGATAAACGGCGTATAGAAAATTTGAGAGAGACGCAAAGGTTAGTTGTTCTTTTGATTTTCTTAATCCATCAACAAGTTGAAAATTAAGAGGGGGTGATGTTTGTACCCCATTAAACTGGTGCACGTGCGTATCCCATAAGACATTGCATAGCGGTGAAACACGATTTATTGGAGAAACCTGTTTGGCTTATTGAGGAAGCCCAACCAGACTTATTAAGGCCAATCTGAGATGCCTTTTAGGACTGATTTGTTAACTGCGTCAGCCTTTGATCTCGAAGAGCCAGACCGGCCGAAACCGGAAGACTGACGGTTTATTGAAGAAACCAACTCTAGCTTATTGAGGAAGCCCAACCAGACTTATTAAGGAAGCCCGGCGGTTTGTTAAAGAAACCAACTCTGGCTTATTGAGGAATCCTAACCGGACTTATTAAGGAAGCTCGGTAGTTTTGTTAAAGAAACCAACTTGGCTTATTGAGGAAGCCCAAACCAGACTTATTAAGGAATCCCGGAGGTTTATTAAAGAAACCATATTTGGCTTATTATGGAAGCCCGATTGGGTTATTTTTTAGGCCCAATGGTTTATAATGGAAACCAGTTTCAGATCCTAAAAGAGATAGATATGGATATTTCAAGATAGATACGAATCTTGTGAAGATGTACAATGATCTTCAAAGATAGATTCAAATATGGGGAAGATATATAAGGATCTTTGAATATAAACATAAATCCGGGGAAGATAGACATGGATCTCCAAGGATAAGTACAAATCTAGGTGGTTATTTTGGATAACTACAAATCTAGGGTTAACTGCAACTTGATAGGGTTTTTGCCTATAAATAGAGGCCAAAATCCAACTCTAAGGAGAAGGAAAAAAGGAAAACTCCAATTCCTTTACATGGAATTCTAGGTTTGCTAACCATTCAAGAATTATTGTAATCATCATATCAATAAAATCTCTCCCTACGGGATCCCATCCTGGACGAAGGCACAACTTGCCGAACCACGTAAAATTCTTTGTCTCTTTTATTTTTCTTCAATGTGTTTCATAACCCTAATTTTACATCATCAACATCAAATCAATCGTGTTTTGTGCCTAAAAGTAATTTTGGATACAAACATTATGCAATACTTGCATTCAGTATTTGAATTCAATAATTAATCAAAGTTCATTTACTTAAAAGAAAATCTCTATCAAACCAAAAGAAAATCCTCAATCATCTACTTATCCACAATCAAAATCAAAACCAAAATAAAACCTCAGACCTCTCAAAAGTTCAGAGTTCAAGGGATTATGGAAAGGAAACTAAAGGAAATCAGCAAAGAAATATTTTTTTCTCCTCTGCAATATTCAGGTCTCGCAAGGCTGCTTTCTCCAGCTCCAATTCTTCCATCAACTGGGCGATCTTAGCCTCCTTATTCATCACAGCATCACTGGTCAAGGGTACATTTTTCTCGACTGCTTCTTTAATGGTTTCTATTCTCTCACGAAGCCATCCCACATTGAAACCCAGCTTCTCAGAATGGTCCAAGTTGTACTCCCAATCAAAGAGTACATCATAAGTGATGGTACTTCTAGCTCTGGTTCGTATATCGTCTATAACCCGTGGGATAGCTCCTACTTGCTTTGTCAACAAGTAACTTCGTTTGAGGTCTTTGGTAACAACGATATGACCATATCTCTTCCATAACTCCTCATATATGCCGACATATACAGTAGGAACGCTAAATCCACCAACTAGTTCATGATACGGGAGTAACTCACCAAATGGAGGAACGAAAAGTATCCATGCAGTAGAATATTTATGCACTACCATGCGAGTCTCACATATCGGAGCAGCTTCTCCTATCTCTAGAGAAGGAGCAGTTTCTTCTATCATAGTTTCTTCTATTCTTGGCCCGGTTTCTTCCGTCTCTGAAGTAATGACGACTTGGGAATCGTTTTCCTCAACAACTTCAGTAGCAGCATTTCCATGATCCTGAAGTGCGGAAATGGTAACATCAACATCTTTATTCGTCACATTGTTCGAATCATCATTGGCTCCATTATTCTCAACTTCAACATTTGGCACCTAATATAAGGATTACACGGGATTAGGATGCTCCAAGCATGGAAATCAAAGGAAATCATCAAATTAAGAATGTAAGTGATATAACATCATTAAGTTTCTTCATTATGCATTCAAGACATGAGAAAATAGTGTAAAAGTCATAAAAAGACGTTTTGCAACAAACTCATTTGAGGAGATTTTACACTGCCATGTATAAGAAGACGAACTGGGAGAAATTGGTAAGGAATCTAAGGTTGAATCGTATGTCATTATCTTCATATGTATGTTCTTTATAACATATCCAAAATTCACAGCAAATGGATAAACGAGTAAAACGATGTGGTCGAACTATCGAACAACATGACAGGTGAAATTTTTTTGAAAATTTCCTGAAAGTTTACTTCTTCATCAATTTCGACCCCTAAACATGCTCAAAACACAAAAAGCTTCTTGGTTAAAGCTTGGAAATTTTCTGAGGATGAAAAAACATGGGTAGATCGCGAAATTCCAACATCGGACGAATATTCTACAACGTTTTTGCTAAAAGACTGAATTCTGAATTTTCTGACTGACGTATTTCACTAAAAATTTCCATTCATTCATATGGGTTCTCATTCATTCATCCACAAATTAGCAATTTCATACTTCTATGAAGAAAATACAGGAGGAACACTTACTTGAGGGGTCTCTAAGCCGTTCGAAGGATTAATGTTGCCGAAATCACCATTAGTAGCATTATTACCTCCATTTGGTTCCGGGTTTTGAAGATTCTCCATCTCGCCAATTTCCAAGGAAGAATGTGCATCATCAATATTTTGTTTATCCATGATAATCTGCTCCTGGATACATCGACAACAATTACTATTATTTCATTCAAAGAAGTACCATGATCGCTTATACAAAAGAGATACTTACATCGATTTCTTCTTCATCGACACTGGGTTCAAGAACTACTTGCCCAAGAACAAGTTGAAGACCATTAATGCTCGAAGAAGCCAGATTCTAAAGCAAATTAACAAATATTTGTTTTGTGATCCTAATTGCGCGGACAAGAAAAAGTCATGATGAAAGAAGCATTGATAACTCACCAAAGAAACAACTGGGAACTGTACACTATTTGGTAACATCTTATAATCTTTACTTCTGGGTTCTCCGCCCCGGGGGATTTCTTCCATTTCCGTGAAGTCTACATCGATCCGAGATCTCACTACACGATCATCCTGTGGTAAAATTAATGAAATAATTAAGATACGATTATCATGTGTCTATAAAAGTCATGAGAAGAATACTTACTTGTGAACATACTGGAAGTACTTTTCGTTTATCACCACTAGAGGGTTACTTCAATCTTGGTCGAGCAGAAATCATCTCAACAGAAGGAGGCTCTTGTACCAGAGTTTGAACAGCCATTATAAAATCATGTATACGCTCAAGTTACTAATTCCAGAAAGTTACATAACCTGGAGTGCATAGGCGACTCGGTCAGAGCAAGGGTATATTCACGCCCATTTAAATTCATACAATCTAAAAAATCTTTAAGTTGGTCGACTAATGGCTTTTGTCGAGCCGCTCTATCGATATTATATTCCTCCACCAGAAACTTTCCCTGTGTTATTGATACTAAGTAACCAGGAATACAACTCAATATGAAAGATCTCTCACCATCACTCAGGTCTGTACCGGATTCCAAAGTGACATTTTCTTCAGCGTTAATAAAAGTGATCAACTGTGAGACAAAGGAAGGAATCGACACCCAAGGACGAAAATGAAACTCAGACTCATTGTCTAAGACATTAGTGAGGCGTATCTTGAGTCGGGGCTGCTTTGTAGATTAGCGCATAATCCTGGCATAATCCTTCTCAGAGAAAGCATGACGAGTATCAACATTTGGTCCTTGCAAGACTCTACGAGGGATTGGTGCATAACTCTTGAAGCGCTCCCACAATAGGGATTGGAGAAACATTGTATTAACATATGTTTCAATTTTCATAAAGCCATTGGAAATTCTGGAATCTATGACCAAAGAGTCTAAATTGGAGAATAGTGAACCCAAGAACAAGCTACCGATGGGAAGTTTCTCACCTTGAGCTATCTTAATAGCAAAAGGAACCACGAACGGCTTCAGCAAGTTTCCACTATCTTCGAATACTTCAGTGGACAACCACACGCACAAGAAAGAAGTAATGTTTAATGTACCATCCATGGGTATTTCAGGAACTCTATCTCTCGGCCACCAGTACCTCAACCATTGAGTATAACAAAGTTTGCTGGGTAGTTTGTTAATATCATACATCGTAGTTGTCAAGACATCAGATATTGCTTTCTCATCTGCCAAAAGTGCTGCAGGAAAATTGTTGGAGAATAGTGATGAGTGCTAAAAAGTGCATATTTCTATATATTTTTCTTGGCATTTAACTCATCTTTTGTGCATTAATTCTACATTTTATCCCATATTCTGTATTTTCATTGTTTTCAAGAATAAATATTTTTCTTAATTAATTTTGCATTTTTAGGTACTAAATAAAGCCTGGTTAACTCACGAAGCAAAAAGAGCAAAGAAACGGCAAAGACTCCCGCTAGGAGGAAGCGAAGAATGATATTTGCAAGAGCCGGATCAACTAGAAGTGGGCTTGAAGAGGAAGAATTGTTCTTAAAGAAGATATGGCCTTGGCATACCCAAGGCCCAAAACCCTTACCCAAACCCATTTCCAATATCCATACCCGTCTCCATCGTTATCCGTCAGATTGGATCACATCTGAATCCAATGGTCGCAACATCGCCAATACATCAAAGTCTGAAGCTCCTGTCTAACACTACAGCACCTAACTCCATCTGGAGCCGTCAGCTTTGTTGTATCACTTAATCCAACGGCCGCTCAGAGCCTTCTTCTATCTTGCCGTTAGATTCAATCTGAAGTTGATGATCCAACGCCTTCCACTTGTTGTTCATCAAACTCCGCTGCACCTGACCAACACCTAAACATCAAATATCTTCACCTTCAGCCAAACACTTCCTTTCCCCAAAACTATCGTTCTCCCCGACCATTGCATAGCTCTGCAATTTCTCCTTCTCGAGCTCCTGTACCTCTTCACCATCTCGAGTCTCTCCAACCACACAACCTCCCCCATAAACATCACTCTAGACTCTATCTCTCTCACCTCTATCTCATTCATCACCTATGAGATACATCTAAGAGAACTAGGGTTTGAGTACAAATGGCAGACGGCTTTCAGAGACGCAAGAAATTGATGGGTTCGTAGCATAGTCAAGTTGGGAGCATGGGTTGGCGTCAATTTGCAGAGGGGACAACAAATTCAGAGGGTATGGTGAGTTTTCCCCAAATTCCTATAAACCCTAATTTTGTTAAATTTGGGGGTTTGGTGTAAAAACCCTAATTGGGTGTTCTGATTATAAATAGGAAGTGAGGGTGTAATGTTTTGGGTATGCTGGAATAGCCAGTGTCCAGAACTTTGATGTTCTGTATATGTTCTACTCTTGGTATTCACTGTGTAATGTTCATGTGTTTAATTCCTTTCCCTGTTTTATTGTCTTGTTGATGTTGTTGTTAATGTGATGTTTTGGGAGAACTGGATTAGCCAGTCTCTCCAATTTTTGTGTTGTTCCTGTTAATCATGTGTTGTTCCATCTGTTCTCTCATGTTCTCATTAGCTGAGGCTCAGATGAAGCTTTAGTGGACTGTTAGGTAGTGGAATGCTAGGTTAGAGCCTTAGTGCCTGTTTTGCTTGTGCAATGGGAAGAAATTAGTGCTCTGGTATGCCTGTGATTGACTGTGCTGTCAAAAGACAGTCAATACTAGGGGCATATCAGTGAGCAAGCTGATTTTCCTCCCATTCTAATGTATGCATAGGATTTTCAACTCAACCTAGGATCACATTGTTTGGCTAGGACACAAAGGTGGATTCTAAGCCCTTAGCTTAGCCACAATCCCTTATTTCAGTCACTTACAATTTCAGTCTTGTTTTGCTTCCTGATCAGTTTATCTCCTTACCTGTTTTGCTTGTTTAATTTCTTGCAATTTGTAGCTGTTGTGCACTGAAATCAGTGCACAAACTTCCCCCCTTCCCTTGGCTTAGGCCTTGGTTCCATTGTTCTTTGTTTAGTTTCATTGTTCTGTCACCTTCTCATAATACTTTTATGCTGTTTGCTTTTGCCATTGTAAATATCCATGTTTTACCTTGGCCTAGTGCTCTGCTGCCTTGTTTAGCTCCAGCTGCACTAGGTTTTTTTGGCTTTTCTGCCCTTTTCCTTCACTGGCCTTGCTGCCAGTTCTCCCCCAGCTGCTACTACTTGCTGTTGCTGTTGCTGCTGCTGTGCACTGCTTCTGCTGCTGCTGAAGCCACTACTGCTGCTGCTTCAGGTCCAGTTCAATTCTGGGCTACAAGTTCAGTCATTACAAAAGCCCACTGTATCTGTTTAGAAACCTAAGGCCCAACGGCCCAGTTCACATCAAAAGACATTGAGCCCAATTCACAGTCACTGTTAGCCCAAGGCCCAGTGCAATTCAAAAGACCAAAAGCCCATAAGTTCACAGTCAATCCAAAAACCCACTAAGCCCAAAGCACAATTAGAAGCCCAATAGCAATTTAGAGCCCAAATAGCTAGAAACTCCAAACACCCCCAGTCTTTGTGGATCGACCCGTACTTGCACGAGCTACAACTGACGACCGTGCACTTGCGGTATTACTGTAGGCCCGCGTTTCATTTCGCTTCAATTTTATACGCTTTCCCGGGCCCACCAAATAGCTCGGTCGACCTCGCATGTGTTGCTATATCAAGCATGTTTGTCAATGTTAGCGATCAAAACTACGAGTCTTGATTTCTAGTCTATTATAGCTAAGTCTCGGACTAAGATAGAAAAGTGTAGTTGAGCTCAAGGACTTCATGGCGATTCATCTTACAACGACGAAGATCTACTCAAGGAACCGTGGAACTTCATCAACAAAAAGGTATGCGGAGACTTGAACTTATCTATCACTCAAAAGTCTATCTATTCTGTCTCCTACTTCTTATGAGACAAAAGTCGTATGCTATATAGACTGGATCATACACATTTGACATTTCGAGCTGAGTATACTCTACTTATCTTTTTCTCGAAATCGTGTGTTGGTAAAGCCTTTCGCTTTGACCGGGTTTATCTTCACCTAGTGACGAAATTCATAATGTTTCAATCACTTTGAAAATCGCTTTGACGAGAAATAGTGTAACAACTATATAACGTCCTTTAAGAATGTTTCAATGGTTGGAATGAGAGATTAGGTCTATATAACCAATGATGGATATAAGCATTGTATGGTAACACATATGTGCACAAGTCCTATTCCTTAATCTGAAGTTTTTGAACTTTGTTGATTGAGAGAAACCGGAGGAATTGGCTTTGCCAAGTCCGCGAACTCAGTTTGCGAACTCAGTCCGCGAACTGACGGAAGTTCTTGTACCGAGAATTTCTGCTGGGATTTCCAGAAACTCGTTTGTGTGTTAAGTCCGCGAACTGGCGGAAGTTCTCGACCCGAGAATTTCTGCCGAGTTTGGAAAACTCTTCCGGGTTATCTTAAGTCCGCGAACTTGTTTGTGAACTTAAGTGGTTATGATCTAAAGATGTGCTCTGAACATGAAACTTAAATTACTAAGGAAACATGAAACTTAAATTACTAAGGAATGCTTTATGCAAACCGTGGTTAAAGTTCATGAGCCGATTCAATCGAATATAATCATCTTTGTTTCAATTGTGTCTTGTGTAGTTACATAAGATCTCATAGCAATTGAACAACTCTCTAACTAGTTCATTTGAAGTCAATTGAACTAGTTATGGTGAAGAAGAACAAGGTTAATATGAAAAGCTCATATGGTTAACCTTTTTGGGTTACTATGTTGAACCAACATACATGTACACGTTTGGGCATGGTTTTCACAAACCCAGTAAACGTATACCTCAAGTGTGTGTGACAAGCTAAGTTTTAGATCTAACGTTTGAGAAATATTAGCTTGAATCTAAATCAGGTTTTCATGTAACGGTGAATATGGATTTATTTGTAACTAAGGCAAAACCCTGATTTGAAGACTATATAAAGGAGACATATAGCAATGGGAAAAACTAATCCCCACCCGTCTGTGTGATACTAGTGCGCTTGCTAGAGTCGATTCTCCTTTAACCTTTGGTTTTCTTCTTCTAAAACCAGGTTAACGACTTAAATACTTCATTGGGATTGTGAAGCCAGACCGATACTACTTTTATCGTAGTTGTGTGATGTGATCTTGCATCTTCTATCGTACGAGTACAATCATATTGATTGGCTTGAGATCGTGAGAGTTCTCCGATAGGAAAGATATAAAAGTAATCACAAACGCCTTCGTCTCATCGTTTGTGATTCCGCAACATCTTCTTTCGCTAGTCGATTAAGTTGGTTGTGAGGTGATTGATTAATCTAGGTTGTTCCTCGGGAATATAAGACCGGATTATCAATTGGTTCCTGTTCACCTTGATTATTATCAAAAGACGGAATAAAACTTTTAGGGTTTATCTGTGGGAGATAGATTTATCCTTTGATATACTTTTCTGTGTGATACAGATTTGTTTATTGTCAAAGCCTGCGATTTTGGGTCATAGCAACTCTGAGTTATGGGTTAGATCAGATAAGGGAATCAAGTGCACAATATCCTGCTGGGATCAGAGGCGTAGGAGTGCAACTGTACCTTGGATCGGTGGGAGACTGATTGGGGTTCAACTATAGTCCAGTATGAAGTTAGTTTGTAGTAGGCTAGTGTCTGTAGCGGCTTAATACAGTGTGTATTCAATCTGAACTACGTCCCGGGGTTTTTCTGCATTTGTGGTTTCCTCGTTAACAAAACTTCTGGTGTCTGTGTTATTTCTTTTCCGCATTATATTTTATATAATTGAAATAATACAGGTTGTGCGTTAAGATCATCAATTGGAAATCCAACCTTTGGTTGTTGATTTATATTGATTGATCCTTGGACATTGATCTTTGGTACCGTCCAAGTTATTCATTGTATTTGATTAAAGACTCGTTATTGTTTTAGCTTGAGTAAATAAAAACAAGTGAGAGATATTAACTCCTTAAGATACTTTAATCTAGATTGAGTCTGACTGTCTAGTTGATTCTATAGCAAAGTATTTCGGAATTATACCATACAGATTGCTAATCGAATTATTGGGTGAGACCCCGTTTTTTCAATTGGTATCAGAGCAGGCAAACACGTTTAAGACCTAAAAAGTTTGCGTTTGTGGCAATCTGAGTCTGTGGAAAGAATCTCATAGCATACCAAAATGCCTCCTAAAGCTGTCAACTTTGTTAGGTGTCTCAGAAATACCTCAAAGGATCACTCCTTAGCTGATTCTTCCGAATCCCGAGGTAAGAAGAATGTCTCATCTTGTGTCAATCATTCTTCCTCCAATGAGACATTGGGCATAATGGTTAAAGCTAATATAGAGCTCACCAGAATTTAAAAAAATTCGACTGTGTCATTTGATCTTCAGAATCATGACCAAATTATCGATGAATTTGGAAAATCGATTGATCGAGAACGTGTATTTTACAGCATCATTGGGTCCTTCTCTAAGGATATTGAGAGACTTCTTAAAGAAACATCTTTGTAGCAGGAAAAGATTGGTTCTCTTGAATATATTATCAAAGAAGGCTCAGTTAGAGAAAAACGTTTGGTCTCGACATATTCATCCGACATGTACAGACTTCGTATTGATAAAGAGAAACTAGAAGCATCTCTTTCTCTAGCCAATGAACAATGGAAGTCCTTGGAAAAGGATAACTCTGTTCTGAGGAAAAATTCTTCTGTTGAAACTGTTCCCCTCAATGTACAGTACATGAAGAGTTACCCTCCCAAAGAAAATTGTATCAAGAATAGTTTGCACAACTTACAATCGTCTTCTAGGGCTGTGAAATTGGATCAGATGCCAGCTATTGATTCTTGTTCACACGTCTGTAACTTTTGTGGTAAATGGAATCACTTTGTACTCCGTGGTTTTTTCAAGAAGAAACAAATTGCAAGGCTTCAGGGTTTGCTTCGTTCCATTGTTAATGGAATAAATCGTCAATCGACTTCTGCAGTGAGATCCATACCCACAAGATACCAGAAGTCTTATAAACATGATCTATTTTTTAGAAATCATTACAGAACGTTTGCACATCCTAGTAGTATAAATTTCGTGCTATTAGTGAAAGCAATACCCGTGTTTATAAGAGTGATTCTGGTAAAACTGATTCTAGTGTTTGGAGACCCGTTTCAGAAAATCCTCTTGAACCAATCTCTAGAGGTCCTAGACTCAGTAATCAGAAAGCTTCCTCTTTTAAGCTTTCAGGAAGGACTGTGAGGAATCTTTCAAGATTTGAAAACATTCACGGGAAGATAAGAAATACCAGGATCAAACACCCAAGTGTAAATCATCTCAACACCTTTGGTGATACCGTGTCTCCCTTAGCTGCCTAATTGCAGGAAGCCCTTGTTATCTAACTTGAGAGATACAAGGATGATGGTTGAAAGATGCTCAAGTGTATTAGCTGTGTTTCTACTGGTTGTTTGTTTGATCATTTACTAATTTTAGCATTTCTTAGGTATTGTGTAGTGTGCAGTTTTCCTGACTAGGTCTGGCCGTGTGTTTGACGTTTGGTCACTATCACAAACGTCCAAGTATCCTCAAGAAACACTAGGGTTTGAGTTTGAGTATATATGTACCCTATACGTTTTCAGGGACTTCAAAAAAGGAACTTTATGGAAGCTTTTCCCAAAGAAAAAGTTAACCCTATCATGGAGGAAGATTTCAAATGTGATTCTGCTTGAGAGTTTGTTCTGAAAAAGATGCTGGAAAGGAAAGAACATAACTCTTGGATTGAAGAATCTATCAAGGAACTAATTCGCATTCAGAATGAAGTTAAGAACGAACTTGCTAACCTTCAATTGCAGATAAATCATCTCATTGACGTACATGCAAAAATCCTTGGTACTCAGAATATCTTGATCAGGAATCAGAAGAAAGTTATCCTTGACTGCGCAAAGGCTCGTCATTATGCTCGCACTATTGATCGGAAAGTCAATGTTCTAACTTTTGAACATGGTGTCTCTACATTCAATAGGATCAAGGATATCAGTGACTCCTACTTTGATGGACCACTTCAGAGGTATGAAATCATCAAGGAAAACTGAGTTTTTGGTTTAGGTACCTAGTATGTCTTCTTTTTGGCTTAGTTGGAAGAATAACTAGTGTTTTGAATAGCGATGATTGTGACTACACATAGCTATTTTTGTTTTCATCTTCTTATTGTTATTTTTTAGGTTTATTGGTTTTAAATTCTAAAAATATTTGGAGGATGATGGTTATTGCAGTATTAATCTGTTTGATTTTGAAGTATTGCAATATTTTTATGGGATATGTATTGTTTGCGTCCGTGAACCTGAAGGTCCCATATGTTGTCAAAAGTAAAGTCGTTCATAAATTGATATTCGTATTGATGAAAGGACGAATGGACTTTTGACAATTACAAAAGTTATGCCTATGCAGTCATGTACTTGATGGAAAATAGGATGAAATCTTTTGTAAGACAATGATAAAGTCTATTATGTTGTTATGCATATAATGATGGAAAATAGAATAGATCCTTGTATGTTATCCACGGTATTGATCTTCATTGATCCATTTTGTTATGTATTACCGTGAAGGCTCCATTGTGTGTCTCATGTTGAGCACGATACAACTAAGTCGATTAGTTTTGGCTTTTTTGGTTGTTCCATGAGATGCTATATGTTAAGAACTCTTGAACTAAATTAATCATCTTGATTGGTTATTTAGTTATTTCTTCCGAAAGTATTCTTTTTTCGAGCAAAATCTTGTTACATTTAAATTGATTACTTCGGTGATTAGTTTGATTGTGTATTCCAATTAGATTAATTATAGGTTCTCTTGTCATTAATCTAGTTGAGTTTTCATATATTCCACAAGTTCTTGTGTTGAGTATATGAACGGCTATACTAATCATGTTCTTTGGTTAATGTAATCATATATTCAGTAAGGTTTTCCTTATGTTGAGTATTTGAACGGTTAAGTTAGTCATGTCCATGTGATTGGCTTAGTCGTTGCTCCGTAAGTTTACTTACGTTGATCACAATCAATTAAATCGATCACTTTTGTGGTGTGATTTAGTTGCATATTCCAATTAAATTAATCATGGGTTTACTTGTGATTAATTTGGTTGAGTATTTGATATAGAAAATTATTCCTTTGGTTTTTGGTGTCCAATTAAAAAATCCTTCTTTTCTTTCGAAATTAAGGTCGCTCTTGTTGTTCTTTCGGGAATGACATCAAATGGGGGAGAGTTCTTTTGAACTTGTGCTTAATGGTAGTATCTTGCGGGGTGTGCGGCTGTGTAATTTTATAGGGGTTATCTTGTATCTTAAAACTCCTTGATGAATGCATTTAGCTTCGGCTTTATGATTGCATCTAAATTAAGTTGGTATGTATTTTTTCTTTTAGTCTATGAAATGTTTCTTGTGGAAATTTCATAATGATCCCGTTCTTTTACCTTTGCCAATTTTATTGACAAAAAGGGGGAGAAATAATGTAGTTCACACTACAAATACATATGGTTTTCGGATCATTGTGTAAGGGGGAGTGGTTTCCATAATCGAGATGGAGTATTGACTAAGGGGGAGCGATACATATCATCATAATATTGTTGTTAAAGTCATGATGGAATTGGACTTTGATGTTACATAATAATACTATGTCACTGTATAATAATAATCGAGAATCTCGATTTCTCTCATTGTTATAGCTACGGGTCTTCAACAACGATGGTGCTAAACTTACAACCTTTGGGATCATTGGAGTACTTGGAAGGACGAAGATTTCAAGGAACGTTGAAGATTAGACTATAAAATGGGAGCCACTAAAGTTTATCTTTTTTATATTCCACATGTATTAATAGTTTTGTCACTAAAATTGACAAAGGGGGAGATTGTTAGAGCATAGCTCGGTCGACCTCTCATGCGTTGCTATATCAAGCATGTTTGTCAATGTTAGTGATCAAAACTATGAGTCTTGATTTCTAGTCTATTATAGCTAAGTCTCGGACTAGGATAGAAAAGTGTAGTTGAGCTCAAGGACTTCATGGAGATTCATCATACAACGACGAAGATCTACTCAAGGACGCCGTGGAACTTCATCAACAAAAAGGTATGTGGAGACTTGAACTTATCTATCACTCAAAAGTCTATCTATTTTATCTTCTACTTCTTATGAGACAAAAGTCGTATGCTATATAGACTGGATCATACACATTTGATATTTCGAGCTGAGTATACTCTACTTATCTTTTTCTCGAAATCATGTGTTGGTAAAGCATTTCGCTTTGATCGGGTTTATCTTCACCTAGTGACGAAAGTCATAATGTTTCAATCGCTTTGAAAATCGCGTTGACGAGAAATAGTGTAACAACTATATAACGTCCTCTAAGAATGTTTCAGTGGTTGGAATGAGAGTTTAGGTCTATATAACCAATGATGGATATAAGAATTGTGTGGTAACACATATATGCATAAGTCCTATTCCTTAATCCGAAAATTTCGAACTTTGTTGATTGAGAGAAACCGGAGGAATTGGATTTGCCAAGTCCGCGAACTGACGGAAGTTCTTGTACCGAGAATTTCTGCTGGGATTTCCAGAAATTCGTTTGTGTGTTAAGTCCGCGAACTGGCGGAAGTTCTCGACCCGAGAACTTCTGCTGAGTTTGGAAAACTCTGCCGGTTATCTTAAGTCCGCGAACTTGTTTGTGAACTTAAGTGGTTATGATCTAAAGATGTGCTTTGAACATGAAACTTAAATTACTAAGGAATTCTTTATGCAAACCGTGGCTAAAGTTCATGAGCCGATTCAATCGAATCGAATCATCTTTGTTTCAATTGTGTCTTGTGTAGTTACACAAGATCTCATAGCAATTGAACAACTGTCTAACTAGTTCATTTGAAGTCAATTGTACTAGTTACGGTGAATAAGAACATGGTTAATATGAAAAGCTCATATGGTTAACCTTTTTGGGTTACTATGTTGAACCAACATACACGTATACGTTTGGGCATGGTTTTCACGAACCCGGTAAACGTATACCTCAAGTGCGTGTGACAAGCTAAGTTTTCGATCTAATGGTTGAGAAATATTAGCTTGAATCTAAATCAGGTTTTCATCTAACAGTGAATATGGTTTGCTTTGTAACTAAGGCAAAACTCTGATTTGAAGACTATATAAAGGAGACATCTAGCATTGGGAAAAACTAATCCCCACGCGTCTGTGTGATACTAGTGCGCTTGCTAGAGTCGATTCTCCTTTAACCTTTGGTTTTCTTCTTCTAAAACCAGGTTAACGACTTAAAGACTTCATTGGGATTGTGAAGCCAGACCGATACTACTTTTATCGTAGTTGTGTGATTTGATCTTGCATCTTCTATCGTACGAGTACAATCATATTGATTAGCTTGATATCTTGAGAGTTCTCCGATAGGAAAGATATAAAAGTAATCACAAACGCCTTCGTCTCATCGTTTGTGATTCCGCAACATCTTCTTTCACTAGTCGATTAAGTTTGTTGTGAGGTGATTGATTAATCTAGGTTTTTCTTCGGGAATATAAGACCGGATTATCAATTGGTTCCTCTTCACCTTGATTATTATCAAAAGACGGAATAAAACTTTTAGGGTTTATCTGTGGGAGACAGATTTATCCTTTGATAGACTTTTCTGTGTGAGACAGATTTGTTTATTATTAATGCCTGCGATTTTGGGTCTTAGCAACTCTTAGTTATGGGTTGGATCAGCTAAGGGAATCAAGTGCGCAGTATCCTGCTGGGATCAGAGGCGTAGGAGTGCAACTGTACCTTGGATCGGTGGGAGACTGATTGGGGTTCAACTATAGTCCAGTATGAAGTTAGTTTGTAGTAGGCTAGTGTCTGTAGCGGCTTAATACAGTGTGTATTCAATCTGGACTAGGTCCCGAGGTTTTTCTGCATTTGCGGTTTCTTCGTTAACAAAACTTCTGGTGTCTGTGTTATTTCTTTTCCGCATTATATTTTATATAATTGAAATAATACAGGTTGTGCGTTAAGATCATCAATTGTAAATCCAATCTTTGGTTGTTGATTGATATTGATTGATCCTTGGACATTGGTCTTTGGTACCGTCCAAGTTGTTCCTTGTGTTTGATTAAAGACTCGCTATTGTTTTAGCTTGAGTAAATCAAAACAAGTGAGAGATATTAACTCCTTAAGATACTTTAATCTAGATTGAGTCTGACTGTCTAGTTGATTCTCTAGCAAAGTATTTCGGAGTTAGTCCATACAGATTGCTAATCGAATTATTGGGTGGTGTTGTTAGACTCCCACTTTTTTTAAAATTACCCGTGACTGGAAGATGCAATAAATCAACCACATACTCCATAGTGATGGTAAATTCTCCCCACCTGCATATGAAAGTATGAGTAGGAATACATCAGCGAGGGAGCAAAGCTATCATACCTCTCACATTATGGTAAATAAATAAATCTCCAGCTGCTTGAATAGCCCGTTCACCTGTACACGATCCAACATGGTTCTCACATGATCATACCCCAACATATGTCTTGCCCAGCCGGAGAAGTATGTTAAAGGTTTTAGGGAAAGCTTGAAGTCTATTTGTGAAGCATCGTAATTCCCTCCTTGTAGACAGAACCGAATGGTCTTCCGAGGAGACACTAATTTTCTCTGAGCAATATCCATGGGATTTATAAGAAGACGAAATGAAGAACCTGGGAGACGTTTTTCAGGTCTATACTGAACCGCAAACAACTCATCATCAGTGTTCGGAATATTCTTCATCAATACCGTTTCTTGAAGTTGCATCTGTAGAGATGTCATCTATGGAAGCATCATTTTTGGAAGTGTTATCATGGGAGTCAGTCATTCTTGCAAAGTGGTTGTGACAGATGCATAATATTTTTACTTCAGCACATCATTCATACAAAGCGTAAGATTCAACAAAACAATGAATCATGGAATGAAATGCTCGCGTCAGCATCTACAAAAATGGTAAAAATTTAACATGTTTACAATTTCACTACTTTTAGTGACTGTAACTCGAAAATTTCGAGAATCTGTTCGCTTCTTCAAACCTGCAAAGACGAACAAAAAAATCATTATTTAAAATCATAACTTGATTTTCATAAAACCGTGAGCAATTTCTAACCAGTGAACATTCATTGATTTTTGTGCATACAATATTAAATTCATGAGATTCGCGAAAACATTATTGTTTGCTTTTAGCAATAGTTTAAAATCAAATTTTGATTTTACAAAAATTTTCAATTATCGTGAATAATTCACGTAAATATTTTTTTTGACGTGAGTCAATAACTCACGCCAACTTAAAAATAAAATACCGTGAATAATTCACGTAAAAAAAAATCGCTCAAACGAGCATACGTCTATTAAACGCGGATTTTTTCTATTTTTGCGAAGATCCGCATATCTAAAGTAAATTTTGTTTTCATGAAATCTCATAGAAAAAATTTTTTTTACTGCAAATTAGATCATGTCTACTCAATATATATATATATATATATATATATCTTTTTCATATTAGGGATTATTGTTCGTTTCTTAAACCGACGCACGAACGGACGGACGTCCGTTTTCCTAAAACAAATTTTCATGAAAATTTACGCATGCATGTACACATATGAACTTTTGTTTTGAGAATAATCTCTGAACTTCAAAAAAAAAAAAGAATTATGCACCTGGTCGGTGCCGGACGGTGATTGGCGACGCCGGCGGCGATTAACTCCAGCGATTTTTTTTCTCTCTCCCTCTTTGCTCGGACGTGAGAAGAGATCAACAAGGGAGGGGGTGGACGGTCATTCAAGAAGAAATAAAAAAACAAATTAGGGTTGCTTCCGTTTTATAACCACTTTATTTCCAAAAACCTAATCAAACAAGGATTTTCTTTTGGGCCCGGTCCCGTACACGCTAAACCGACCAAAACTGGACGTCTGACCGTCCAAATCAGAAGTGCCTCGTCTCTTCATGCTCACAAGATGATACTCTATAATACTGACAGGGTCCTTATCTGGGCATTTGCTCGTACATGACATCATTGGAGCAAATCAGGGATTCTGAAAATGCCTTTGTACGACTAAGTTCAACAACTTATCTCGTCTACTGGAAAATCACCATCCAGTGCTTACTGCGGAACATGATTGTCCCTCACTAAGCAGGGGACTTAATTTTGATGGTGTATTTTTGGCAAGGGCTAAAATCGTAAAATCATGATACTGCATGTTTCTGGCCCGGCTTCACGAATGTATGTGACAATTCATATTTTATAATCCGTGAACCATTTCACGATCTCTGACTGAGCGAGCGTTCCTCTCAGAGCTATAATGAATATGTTTCTCGAAAGGCCTCTCAGCTGAGATTTCGATGCTTCACACATTTCATCATCACCTTTACATAGAATCAAAATGATTGGGCGACTCCTAGACATATTGCATGCTAGTATAGAGCCTAACGCCTTCAGGACGTCAGCTGCTCGTTGTTCCATGACCACGTAGAGAGACCGTGTATAGAATCTCTTAATGATTGGGAAGCTCCTATACATATTGTATGCTAGTATAGAGCCTAACGCCTTCAGGACGTCACGTTATTCGTCGTTCCCTGACTATACACCCCCTCAGAAAGAGTATGATGCTTCAATTATCTCATATCTCAATTCTGCAAATAGGTTAGTTCTAGCGCGTCATTCATCAACTGAATTCCTAGAAAATAATCTATTTTATCTCATTACTCGATTTCATGCTGATCCTTAGCTGGATTTCATGGATTAGTAATAGATACTCAACTTATTTTATTACTCCGTGTCTTAATTATTCTCAGCTGAATATTTAATCAATTAGTAATAAATACTCAAATAATTTTTGTTACTCAGTTTTATGAATTATTCTCAGCTGAATTTCATGAATTAGTAATAAATATTCACCGATCGGGCATCTGGGCCACCACCGAGTAAGACCCACGAAAATGGTGCGAGTGTACTTAGCAAATAATACACAAACGAGCACCCGAACCCATGAACGAGCATTCAAAAATATGGACGAACGAGGAAACCTATGCAAAACATGGAGAAAAATAATATTAATAAAATAATAAAAGAGGCGTCAAGGGCCCACCGGCCGGCTGGTCATGCCGTCGTGGCCGCCTCCACGCCTCTCCCATTATTTTACCATTATTTTATTATTTTTCCTAATCTCATGAAAACTCCTTCATTTGAGCAAATTTCCTTGTTTGAGCAAAACTCTTGGTTTCTCCATATTTTCCTTCAAACGATGAAAAAATAGTAAAAACAAATAGGGAAAGGTGTCACGGGACTGGGCCACCTAGCCGGCCTGCCATGCCTTAGCCGTGACCGGTCCTACACCTTACAATTCCTATTTTCTCATATTTTTATTTCCTTCATCTCATGAAACTCCTTCGTTTGAGCAAAAACCCTAGTTTTTCAATATTTTCACAAATATTGCTCAAACCATGAAAATCCAAAAAGTCAAATGGTCACATGACCGACTAGGCTACTCACGGATAATATTAAAATATTATTATTTAAATATTCTCAAAACATTGGTCGCACGAGCAAAGTTCTACTTGCTCATTCGAGCAAAATCGAGAGTTTTAGTCAAGATCAAACTCTTCTGAAAATCCAAAATATTGCTCAAACGTGCACCAGAAATACCAAAACCCTCCTTCATTCAGTAATTGATTTTCAGTAAATCATAATTGATCAACAGTCGATCAGAATTAGGCTTTCGAACTCAATGCTCTGCAAATCATAATTTTGAGCAAGTTTAGACACTAACAATTTTATGTTGATCCAACAATCAACATCTTAATTAATTATATAATATTCGGTCAGCTACCAATATTTTAATTAATATTTTATTTGGTCATACAACCAATAATTCATCAAACTAACAATATTTGCTCAGACGATGAATATTGATTCAACTATCAATATTCAATAATTTATCAAACGAGCAATATTTTGTTAGACAAGGAATATTGATTCAACCATCAACATTCAGTAATTTATCGAGCAATATTTTCCCAGACGAGCAATATTTGCTCAAATGAGGAATATTGATTTAACTATCAATATTCGGTAAATTTACTCAGACGAGCAATATTTTCTCAGAGTATTAATATTCAACAATTCATCATACGAGCAATATTTGCTCCGACTATCAATATCCTTCATGTTGATTCAATTATCAACATCATTCATTCGAGAACTATACGTCCCAGCAGACATGTTCAATCAATGAATCCTAGAGCATTCGACAATTATGCTCGACTGAACAATACTTAGGCTCATCGTCTAATCAAGTCAACGAATGATTAATTAAATACACGTCTGCCTTGCAGACTCCACGTTCGTGAGACATCAATCACGTCACATGGGGGATATTAATTAGGGTTTTGGTCTGGCGGCCTACGACATGTGTGTTCATCCATGATGAGAAATGTGAGTAAGTCGTGCAAGAAGTTGAGGGAGTTAGCAAAGTAGTGGGTGGACAATCAACCAAGTCTTTGCATGACATGGAACTGGTTAAACCACGATTTCCCACTTTCCTACTCTTTCACGAGAAACCGTCACACTTACTGGAGATCAATGTGTCTACAATCTAGCAATATAAATAAGTTTTTGAATCCACGATTGAGGACAAGATTGGTCGGATAGACAATATCCATCGTCTAACCAAGAATCATCCTGTGAGCAACAATCTATGTCAATTGAGCAGAATTCAAACTTATTCTTCATTTGCAGAAACCCACAACACATTCACAATCCTTGATCATCATTGATCTCACACACTTCTCAGCTTCACTCCTATAGAACAACCCTCTTCCCTCTTTGTGACCGAATTGACTCTGGAACGACCATTTCTTGGTTTAGGCCGGAGTCCTACAGATTGATCTCTCGAACTCAAAGCACTCCCTTGTATTGCATCTGCTTGAGGTTAGGCAGTTTGCTCGGTTGTGGAGTCTCTGTTCGTACGGTCGTCTCTCCACTTCCTGAAAAACCATCAAATCGTTTTTCCCCATAAACAACCGAATCTTATTCATCTTTGTTTTCCTCAAATTCAGTGATTTCTTTAAGATTTTCTTCAAACATTGTCATATTAGTATTGTGATATCGAATCATCTGTAAATCGTGAAAAACTCTGTAGGATACCCAGTTAACAGCATAAATAATGATTTCATCATGAGCATTTAAGGATAAGTCTTTTAAAGGTAATTTTCTTTCAATAAGTTTAAGTACTCCTTTAAAGGACTGGTGACTCTGACTTCAGAAAGGGAAGGCATGATAGGAAAAGAACAGTACTCACAACAAAGTTCAACTTTTCCCTTATTAGAGGAGTCAAGAATACGTTATACTTGTTCAATACAGTATTCTCCAACAAATTCACTGCGCACATTCACATTCTTTGTAAAAAGATTTATATGAAGTTTCCTGGATAACAGGCCTTGAAATCTATAAGAGTATATCAAGTTTGATATTTCTTTTCTTAGACCATCCTCATATTCTTTCTTGAGAGCCATGTCAAGAAAGGTATATGAGATTTCAAACACTAGGCAGATCTTCATAAGATTTTTGACGTCTTAAAAAAATTGTTGGTTCATAATAGGAAGATTGTAGTATTTCGGAACATACAAAAGGAAACATTTTAGAATTACCCATAATAACCAAACATATCTCTTAATCACAAAATAATAGTGATCGGATATAAGAAAGATAATTTGGTTGCAGTCAGATATTACTGATTGTTTTTCCTCTTCTATTTTTTATAATACGATACATTATCATATCCAATAGTTGACCCAGAAGAAACCTTTCTCCATTTAGGAACACTAGATCTTGTTTTTGCATATCTAAAGTTATTTCCCTTTTTGTTGATTGAAGCTTTTTGAGATGACCTTGATGAGTGATAAACAAACCATGAACCGTTATGATAGTTTACTTGTCTGTTTTTTAGCAAAGATGATCTGAGTTATTTTAAAATGATATTTTTGTCAATTCCTTTGATACAAAAGAAGGGCATTTTGCATCTTGAGAATCTTGAATGTTCTTTGCAAGTGTCCTTTGTTACCAAAAAAATAACAATGTCTAGTGCCATGAGGAGTATGGTTTTTAATGTTACCTTTTTGTGGATGCACTTGAGTTGGATCTTTGTATTTTCGAATTTATAGAGGGTTTGGTTTCTTCTTATTTGTAGAAGTGATTTCTTTAAGAATCATGCTTGAAGAGTTCAACTGATCATGATTTGTAGCTTCAATACTCTTAGATTCGTTACATTTCTTAAAAGCCCCTTTGTCATTAGAGGAATCTTTTCGCATGAAAGGATTTGTAGCTTTATCAAACTTTGTCTCTTTGTCATAGTTTGAAGCGTAAATTATCTCATATCCCAATCCTCCTGTATCACGATGATTCTTTCTGCTTCTAACAATGAGGATCAATTATTTATGCTATCATTAAGTTATTTTACCTTTGAAATTTCTTCTTCCAATGACTTGTTTTTATCAAGAACAGAGTTTAGATCAGCCTCTAGAAGCTTTACTTGAGATAAAAAAGCATTTTCTTTCTCCTTAAAGTTTTTTTGTTGAGAATTGGATCTTGCATTGGAATTAGCAAATTTTTCTTCTAGAAGACAGATTTTTTTGAGACCATTATCACGTTCTTTCTAAACAGCTTTTGCTCGATAAAGTTCAGCACTCACTTTGTTTTCAACACATTATACTTGTTGCGAGACTTTTTATCTCAACATTTCATGATATTTACCAAGATTTTCATACATGGCAGTTAAGAGATTTTCTCGTTCGAGTGCTAAACAAAGTTCTTTGGAACACTGAAGAAATTGTTCGCTCAATTCTTTAAGTTTGGAAGTTTTTATACTTAAACGGTCTCTAGAGAATTCAACCATGATAGGTGAATTACCAAACTCTAAGTCATTAAACTTAAGTATAAAGACTTAATGAAATCTCATCTTGAGAATATTCAGAAAACTCTTCAATTGAGCAAGTGGAGTTTGATGAGAGAGTTTCTTCAAAAAAGATTCTTGTGGTACATTAACTAAGTCTTTCATTGATTTTCGCTTTCGCTTAATCTTACTTTGACCCATAATTTATAGGTTGGATCGCACCAAATAAAGATTATTATATATTTTCATGTTTTACTGTTCTGATACCAATTGAAATAACGAGGGTACCCAAGTACACCACAATCTTTTCGATATCAACCTATAAGTCTGATACCTAGTGTGACCGTCTATGGACAAATTCGATACAATACAACAAGCTATACACTTGATTATAGTTAAGATATAAAACCGATATACTATAGGATCACTATCAACTGTCTTGGATTAACGTACAAGTTTTATTTACCTTATTATAAATAAATAATTATAATGCGGAAGTAAAGTAAATGACACAACAATATTTTATTAACGAGGAAACCGCAAATGCTAGAAAATCCTCGGGACCTAATCCAGTTTTGAATACTCTCAGAATTAAGTCATTATACAAATAACAAAGACAACTTCTTAGAGTTGAGACCAAGTAATGTACCCCTAGTTACTTAGTTCCCTCAGTATCCATGCGCCTATAACATTCTGGCCAACACACGTGAATCCCAAGACAGAAATCACTATCTAGAGTTGCTTTACCAACGTACAATCTTAAGCACTCAACTCCTTTTAATCGTATGCCAAATAGTAAATGAACAAATCTGTTTGGTAGCTAATTTATTAATACTTAATAATAAAGATATGTTTAGTTTTTGACAAAGGCTCTTACGTTAAACAAGTGAACTCCTTTGTCGGGTAAGATCAATCAAGATCTGAAATAATCAGATCTAGGTTCACATACTATCGGATACTGAAGAATACCGTTGTTTGCGGATTCGATGAATCGAGTCTCAAATTAGCAATTCTCCTGAACCTTTAAACAAATGTACTGCACTGGAGTACTTTGAGTTCGAGAGACTAATATGTGGGACCCTGGCGTATACCAAGACAATGGTCGTTCCAGGTACAATTCGGTCACAAGAGGAGGATATGGATCGGTCTGTAGGGAGGGAACCTGAGATTTTGTGGAGATCAATGGAGATTGATCCGTTGGTGATATGATGTGTGGAATGCTTTGAAGATGATTCTCGATGTAGACGAGAGAAATCTTCTGTAAGTGTTTGATAATTTGAGTGTCGTGTGTTTGCTTGCATTGAGTCTTGTTAGTCTTATCAAATCATAGGTTCAACAACCTATTATTACAGCACATCGGTCTCCTGTAAGTGGTGATAATTAAAAGAAGTGGAAGAATGGGGAAGTGGGAGATCGTGCAAAAACCATTTCCACTTTTCACAAAAGACTTGGTTGATCGACCATCCACTATTCCGTTTCACCTTTAACTTCCAGCACGACTTACCACAACTCTCATCGTGGATGTTCCTTACATCGCACGTGTTGTTGGCCGACAAACCAAAACCCTAGTGATATCCCCCATGTGACATGAATTTATGTCTCATGTGAAAGTCTGCTTTGCAGAGGTATGGTTAATCTTTGACCTAAGATAATGAGTCTTAACTATGAAGTGAACAGTCAGAGTTCAAGGTTATGATGGATGAAGCATGGAGTGTTGGAATAGCGACATGCTGTGTAAACCATGGACGTTGAATTAGGTCACTGATGACCATGACACATCATTATGCTAGTTGAAGCAATAACGATAGTCGAATGACTTGAATTATGGTTTAATGAGATTTCCCGATCAATCATAAGCCATCATGTTGGTGCACTGAGTACTTACGAAAGTAATTATTGTTAAATTATCATAAAATATCTTTCTCAATCCATGTGTCATGAGTCTGTCGAATCACAAGGATAGATTATAATATTAAAATAATGGTCGACTGCCAAACAAAATGCTGGTTGGTGAACCAATAAAATACTGGTTGATGATCAGTATGATATTTTCTCATGTTGATAGATGAATCAACATGAGAAATACTGCTACTCAGATATTGATAGCCGGATCAATATGAGGAATACTTTTCTCTGTGGAGCAATTAAATATTGATAGTTGAATCAATATTTCCAGAGATTACGTTCTAAACCTTGTTGGCCGTGACCCAAATTGTTGTCTAGAGCAATTAGGGTTATTGACAGAGGAGCAATTGATGGTCAGAGCAAGTGCTGCTAATCAGAGGAAATACTGATAGATCCATGAATATTGGCAGTAAGACCAAATAAAATATTTAAGTAAAATCATGGTAGCTGGACCGAATATTATTTAATTAATTAAAATATTGATTGTTGGATCAATATTAAAATATTAGTGTCTGAACCTTTTCAGAATTATGATAGATAGAACATTAGGTTTAAAACCCTAGTTTTGATCGATGGATGATTAATGGATGTTCAACTGAGAATCAACCAATGTATGAGAGACGGACTATCTACATGAGGTGATGAACCGTCCATGTAGTGTACATATGATCGACTGAGCATTCACCAAACTCCTTTGTAGAGCAGTGGGTGAAAGGATGATTAATTGCCGTTTAATGATTATTAAAACTGTGCTTGACTGAGCAATGTGTAGTATAACCTAATTACGGAGAAATGAGGGACTGACCAAGGGTGTGTTGAACCGGGCCTTAGTGGTTGTGGGGCCAACTAATGGTGAATGGATCATCTCCCCAGTTGCAGGAAGAAGTTTGAACAAAATAAGGACTTTGGATGATTAATTAGGTCAAAAACCATCAAAAGAGGTGGGACCAGCTTCTGCAAGCCAAAGGGCCGACCATGACCGGTTATGGTGGCATGACCGGTTATGGTGGCATGACCGTGTCACCATGTTTTCCACATACCAATCCTGAGAATTTTGGTATATTATGATGGTCCATCGAGCATTATTTCATCCTTGTATAAAGAATTTGAGTTTGACCGATACTCTTAACATTGGTGGAAGGACCACTATTAAAAATATTAGAATAGTATTATCTTAATATTTCCCATGGTAAAATTTATGGAATCACTTGCTTTGCTAACCACATGGTTCTGTTTTGTAGTAAAAACTGATTCTGCTGTTTTTGGTAAATTTGGGTGTGTTGATGAGAAACGAATTCCAACCCTAAACAAATGCACTGCACGGGAGTACTTTTAGATTCGAGAGATCAATCTGTAAGACTCTGACCTAGACCAAGAAATGGTTGTTCCATATTTAATTCGGTCGTAAAGTGAAAGAGAAAGGGTTGATCTTAGGGAGGGAAGCGAAGAAGGTGTTTGAGATCAGAATGTTGAATTATGAAGGTGTGGCTGTTTTATGACTTGTATCAGAATATAGTTTCCGGGTACTTGTGTTGATAACATTTGTGTTGTTATTTTCGAAATAAATTGAAAACCTATTTATACAAGTCATTGAGCGCACCCTGCCCTCGTAGGAAGTGGAGGAGATTAAGTAGTGGAGTAGTGGGGTTGTGTAAGAGGTGGTGATCATCACATTTCCATTATAAGGGAAGAATGGTCACACCTTCACCCACTACTCTCATCGTTGTTAACCGTCCGTCATTTTCTGACACTTTCTCGTAGTGGGTGCATTGCACGCCGCACGCTGTAAACCGCCAGACCAATACCCTAATGAGCATCCCCCAGTTTGTGACACGTTTGACGTCTCGAGTAAATGGTTCAAGTCATGGGACTTGCCGCACAGAATAGCACGCGACGCTATTAGGTTAAATAACTAAGTTATTTGTGAAACCGATATTCATATAATATCGTATGTATTTGATGCACGTAAAGAATCACTTTTAAGCAAGAAGCTAAAAATAATCGATGTGCATAGAGCATCGTTGTTTTAGAGCTTGTCCAAATTAGTCGCGAGTCGATCGTCTTAGAAAAAAGAGCGTGACCGGACAACTTTGGGCAATCGTTTGGTATCTCTAGGCGTGAGCTACTGCTTGGTCGATCGCTCCCTGTAGACGAGTGGCGGATGGTAGCCATTCTAAAATCCTACCGGTTGATCCAAATTAGATTTGGATCGCTCAAGTCGGCTAGTCAAGTTGAGTGGCTGACACGATTTGCGGCAGTTAATGACTGCTGTTGAAGCAGCGCGAAGGGCCATATTTGGGCGATCGTTTGGGATCGCACGGGAGAGTTGTAGCTCGGTCGAAAGCTCCTTACGGGAGGGGGTAGCCGGTGATCATAGCGTCACCCATCGATCATCTAGTATCCGATCTAAGCCGTCCGACCAAGCTAGCAAAGTTGGACGGACGAGATGGTTTTGCGGCAGCTGCATGCTGTCGTTGATTTAGGGTTTGGAAGCCGTGCGGCGAACCCTAGTTTGGCTCATCTAACCAAAGCCCTGGGCGATGATTTGAACAGGCCGATCGACCATGTGCAAAGATGGTCCGCTTGTGAGCACGCTGACATCTCCTGGGCCATCTAAAATTAGATCTAAGCCACTTGATTCAGTTAGCGAGGATGGGTGGTCATGATCAATTTACGATAGTAACATACTGCCGCAAATATAAATTAGGGTTTTAAAACGGCCGCGTCCACCCTAGTTTGATCGAACAATTTGATGCGTCATTGACTTCCCATGAGCAAGTCGATCGACCGAGAATGAAATTGGGTCGGCTGTGAACGCATTGGCATCTCTTTAATCGTGCGGGATACGATCTAGGCCGTCCAATTTGGATGGCTTAGTTGGACGGATGTGTTGATTTGCGATAGTTGTATGCTGTCGCAACCCAAATTAGGGCATTGGAATAGCGCGTTCGCCCTAGTTTGGGCAAATAATCTGACGCCCTCTGGACTTGCCGCGGGAGGTCGATCGACCAAAGGAGAAGTTGGGACGCCAATGGATATGTTGGCGCCTCTTTAATCATTTCAAGGAAGATCTCAGCCATCCAACTAGGCTGGTAAGTTGGACGGTCATGATGTATTTGAGACTGTTTTTGCCGGTCTTAGCTCGTTTGAGCTTATTTTTTAAATAGTGTGAACACCCATATTAGGGTTAACGTTCGAAGTGCTTTCGGGTGTACTAGATGGAATCCGTTCGGTCGGGATGTTAGTGGGCCCGCCGGTGGTCATCATGATGATCACCTAGTTCCGCTAGGAGTAGGCTAGGCATGTTGAATCGTGTGGCCGTGATCGTTTTTTAAGACTGATATGGACAGTCTAGATCTTCCATAATGAATTTAAACGCGTTCGATCACGCTAACTTTTAATTAAAAAGTGCATAAACACGCGGATCTCTTTATAGAGAGTGGTGTGGCGTACGTGAGTATTTTCATGCAGGTCTTAATACTAACACTTCGGGAGATTCATGCTACTCCGATGCGAGCGAACATTAATCGTCATGTCATGCCAATATTGAGAGTTTGGCTGAGAACATTGCATAGGAAAACACTAGGCATGCAATGTATTAGTGAATAATGCCGGTGGAAGACAAAATTCACATAATATTTTGGGATTCTTGTTGCACGCACTATTCTGAGTAAATTTTATATATAAAGATATATTGAATTTCTCAATACATATGTGAGCGAAGAGGATTAAGCACTCATTGCTTTTAAATGGCTTATGTTCCTTTGCAGGATGACAGCGCATTAAATACAGGGTTTACAATTTTATCCCTTGAACTAAAAACCACCATCAACATTAAGTTTCCTTCTTAGTACGTAGCAGTGAAATTGTTGGGGGGTAAGCACTAGATGATGACAAAAAAATATAAAACTTATGAGACAAAGTTAGATGTTACCAGGAGTGATGGGCCAGCCTGTCCTTAGAAAATGTCACGTTCAAGAGGCATCCAGGTGAGCGTTCCCCTAGCATGATGTCGGTTGGCCCCGGGTAGATTAGGCATACGGTTGGTTGGGATCTCAAACTGCATTCCAAGTCCCTTGTACATATGAGTATCGTTCGAGAGCATGTCCAAGCTTTCCTGGATTCGGTTAGCATGGAGGAAAAGTAGTGGCTGGATGAAGCATCTCAACTAACAAGTGCTAGGGCTGAAAGGTTTGCTTCCCGGCTAAAGTGAAGAAGGGTGGAGCATAACATGAAATCCTGGATAAACATGAATACCATATTCATGATGACGTAATAATCCTCGACTCTGATGTGGACGAGCCCTATCATGAGGAATATCCTTAAAAGGATACTGAAGCAATTTCTGAAAAAGATGTTGAAGAAGCTCCCAAAGAGAACGTTGATGTAGCTTCCGAAAAGGGTGTTGAAGCGGCTTGAGAGGATGTTGAAGCGGCTTCCATAGAGGATGTTGAAGCGGCTCTTGGAGAGGACTCTAGTGAAGGCGCCATTGGCCATGGCGTTGATGACACTTCTTTGATGTTTAGTAGTCTTTGTTTCATGCGGCTGGAGCCAGGGCTTGATCAAATAATAATCCCTCATTCATGTTGCTTTTATGATTTTATGTTTCCAGTTGGATGAATGAATGAAATCTACCGACTAAGAAATCCAAATTCTTAGAAAGATCTCGCAATATCTTGAAACTTTAGACGTAGCGCTCTTCGGTAAGGTTAGAGTAGAGCATGTGTACATGATTTTGCAATCTGAGCTCTCACATTCTTCTGTTTGATATTCCTCGTGCATACTACACGCTTCTTGAAGATTTGGGGCATGCCGGCTAGGTATGTAGAAGGATGGACGTTGTTCCGCAAATCTAGAGACCCAATAAGCCGCATATTGTTAGCTAAACGGATGAGAAAGGCCTTATCTTCAATTGATGACATGTGCATCGTGATTTCTGAAGAAGTAATTGCAAACTGGGAGTGTCACTGGGTACTGCGCCACCTTCAGATTCAGTGCTTCCCAGTCCGTGAAATGATTTCCAAAATTCAAAAATTGCATAATGAAATGGACATAAACTCCTCTAGGTATCATGTCAGTCAAAAGAGGTGGTGGTTGAGAAAACTGTCTCAATGTTGAAGCAGGCTGCTTTTTGGGACTCCTTAAAGGACTTCGTTCCAAGCGATATCTTTTGAACCGTCTTCTGAATCTTGGATGGTTGTATGGAATGGGATGCGATGAGCAGTCCCCAGTTACACTTCAGATTTGATGGCGTGGCTGGATATGTGAAAATATTTCCGACTTGTACTTTTGAGTCTTTGATACACATGTATTCATGTTGAGAAATTTCTGCGGCTCGTAAAGATTCAACAGTGATGATGCTGATATTAGAAATAAACCGGTTGAGGGACGTGAAGGCATCCTGTGCTGGCAGTCCCCAGGTGTAATTATACCAAGCTTATTTTCTCTTGAAAGATGTACTTCCACTGTATTTGCCGGTAAGGTGGTTGACAAATTGATGAAGGCGACAATATTTTGGATTCGTCATTTGTTGATTACTGGGCAGGAGTCGCTCTTGATAGATATGTAATATTTTGGATTCGTCATTTGTTGATCAATGGGCAGGAGTCGCTCTTGATAGATATGTATTGTATCCAAACTTTTGGCAGCCCATGTACCCCTCCTATAGGAAATTGGAAATCTAGAAACACCGAATCTGACTTTGTCGGCGATGTGGTTGTTGATCCGCAACTTCGTGCAGGCCTTGGGTAGGCATCACTGAGTTCTGTGGAAGGCATGATTCGGTCGGTCTGGCTTGCTGAGGCGCGACTTTCCTCTTTTATTCTTCATTGATAACAGTGCTTATGGATGGTTGAACCAAATATTACTTGTCGGTCAGGCACCTCCCAGAAAGGGAGGTGATGATACTCTTACGATGCATCTTTGAAAAGCGGTAACCTTGTCACGGTTATGACTTCTTGGTTGACCATCTCTTCTGGGTTGAAAAGGTCCTTGACAGTGAAGAGATTTCTTGTTGAGCCTCAGTCCCCAAGCGTGATTTACATGTATCTATCATGTATGGTCGATGGGTTTACCATAATAAAGATATTGCCATCTCGCCTCCGGGAATCTATTACTTCTCCATGGAAAAATAAAATATGCAGAAGTTCGGATTACCTTCATCCGTAGTGGTTGTTTCTATGATGAAGCTCGGGCTGGTATCAACAAACGAGCAACAACGTTTCTTGGCAGCAGCTGTGATCAGAAGAGACTGGCAGGGAGAGGCGTGATAACTATGGGCACGAACTTGGAAGTCTTTATATAGTGGTAGAGCTTGTCTCGTTATTATAGGGAGAAGCTAATGATGGAGCCGATAGCTTCCTTGATGTTGCCTCATGGAATGGAAAAGAGGGAGACAGTCCCTTGCCCACGAGTATCCACTGAGCTTTCGACTTGATAGTGTTGTCACGCTGGGTTTCTAGGGAAATAATTTGGATGAGAGTTGGATTTGAACCATATGTTGATGAGGATCGTACGAGTTACTGATCATGAGGCCGTCTTTGCGTCTACGTTGCATTTCATAGACGTCCAGGCATATCGCTGGTCTTTGATAATACGTCTGCTCTCTTGAGTATGTCCTCGTCTTTGGACATCTTGGAATCATAATGATAGCGTGCTTGCGTCTCTCTGAATTCAGCATCTTTGAGATGGGTAGTGCTGAGCAGTCCCCAGCCACACTCATTTGCCTTTATCATCTTTGGATCGTGTCTTTGAGGAGTAGGGAAGTTCCCTCATGCGAATGACTTAACTAACAGATTGTGCAAATATGATGAATCTCTTGACATGGAGAGTATGTATGTACCTATTAAGTCCCAGGTGCAACCTCCTTTGGTAATGCAACTACTTCTTCTACGGGAGACGAAATTCTGAAAACGTATCTCACCGATGTTGTTGCCGTCAAGCCAGATATGGTATATCTTGGACGTTGTTTTATCATTGTGAAAGTCGTTCATGTGGTACTGGAGTTGGAGTTTGCGGTTTTGGACGCGCAAGATGTTGTATCTCGATGGTTTTTCTCTTGCTGCTTCAGTGAAACTGCTTACATAAGGCTGAAGGTTGTATTGCATGTTGGTGAGATGTATGCTTCCACGAATATTATGAGGCTCTTCATTCCTGGCAGTTCTGGTTCTTTCTAGCAGGGCAGGTGTTGTTGTAGCTGAGCGTTTAGCAGCTTCACGAAGTTCATAGGATGCCTGAAAGCGCAGATTCTCCAGCAAAGCACGATAGATGGGTACCATCCTATTAATACATAATTCCACCAATCGTTGTTCAGTCATATTTGGATCGTGACAATCCAGTGCCTGAATTCTGAACCTCTTGACATAATCATTTGGATGTTCGTTGTTTCACTGAAACATTCTTCCTGAGTCTGATAGAGTGATTTGCCCAGACACAAAGAAATATTACTTCCTCAGCATTACCCATTTCCCTATGCAAAGGAAATGTGGGAGACGCGAGTCCTTTTGGTGCAACAATTTTTCAGATCTCCTTTGCGTGAGGTTATCTCGGTTGTGGATTTCTTTCTTGACATGATGACGCGGGCATCGTTATCTTCTTGAGGATGCTCTCTTGAGGTGTCGGCTCTAGTAGATCTGAAGATCTCCCGGTCTCGATCTTTTCCGGGTTGCCATAATAGTCGAACCCTTTATGATGATTTAAAGATGTGTCAAGCCTCCTATGTTATTGTAGATGTACGAATTCTCGGAATTATGCCATGTTCTGGATATGCACATTTTTTTGATGAAGTGAAAGCGGATACTCCTGACTTTAAATTGGTAGCAGTGGTGGAATAGAGATAGACCTTTTCTTTTGTGATCTCTGCAGGTGTCCTCCTAAGACTTCACTGGTGTTGAGATTTGTTGTCGACTATCTCCATACTAGAACAACGGCTATGCGAATCTTCACTTTGTCTTTCTGTGTGTGGACCCTTTGAGGCATTTCTGGCTTGCTCCATACAACAGTTGTAGTGTTGCAGAAAAGGCGGTTGCTCCATCCGGATCTCTAGAGAAGTCGTTGCGTTCTTCTAAGTAGTAGTCACGTCTTCTTGTGTCTCCACACAGCTTTCTGGTCCTTTCATCTGGGAGATTTACTGGTGCTTAGCTATCCAAGGCATTTCTAGTAGTATTGCTTGAAAAAGCATTTTTGTGAAGCTTCTTAGCAAATGAAACACCGGAATTGAAATTGGTTGTTGAACCTAACTTGAATTTAACGATTGAATTGGATCCAAGATCCACCCTTTTGAAATTGAGAAAACTGGAATGAATATTGAGAAATTGATTTTGCAACCGAGAGATCAATCTCCCACTGTGGTCGCCAGTTGTTTTTGGGTAAAAACTGATTCAGTTGTTTTTGGTAAATTTGGGTGTATTGATGAGAAACGAATTCAAACCCTAAACAAATACACTTCACATGAGTAATTTTAGATTCGAGAGATCAATTTTTAAGACTGTGGCCTAAACCAAGAAATGGTCGTTCCAGATTCAGTTCGGTCGCAAAGTGAAGGAGAAAGGGTTGATCTTATGGAGGGAATCGAAGAAGGTGGTTGAGATCAGAATGTTGAATTATGAAGGTGTGGTTATTTTATGACTTGTATCATAATATGGTTTCTGGATACTTGTGTTGATAACACTTATGTTATTATTGTCGAAATAGATTGAAAACCTATTTATACAAGTCATTGAGCGCACCTTGACCTCGTAGGAAGTGGAGGAGATTAAGTAGTGGAGTAGTGGGGTTGTGTAAGAGGTGATGATCATCACGTTTCCATTACGAGGGAAGACTGGTCATACCTTCACCCACTACTCTCATCGTTGTTAACCGTGCATCCTTTCTTGACACTTTCTCGTAGTGGGTGTGTTGCACGCCGCACGTTGTAAACCGCCAGACCAATACCCCAGTGAGCATCTCCCAGTTCGTGACACATTGGATGTTTCGCGTAAATGGGTCAAGTCGTGGGACTTGCCGCACAGAATAGCACGCGGCGTTATTAGGTTAAATAACTAAGTTATTTGTGAAGCCGATATTCATAAAATATCGTATGTACTCGATGCACCTAAAGCATCGCTTTTAAGCAAGCAGCTCAAAATAGTCGATGTGCATGGAGCATCGTTGTTTTAGAGCTTGTCTAAATTAGTCGTGAGTCGATCGTCTTTAAAAGAATAGCGTGACTGGAAAACTTTGGGCTATCGTTTGGTAGCTCTAGGGGTGAGATACTGTTTGGTCGATCGCTCCCTGTAGGCGAGTGGCGGATGGTAGCCATTCTAAAATCCTACCGCTTGATCTAAATTAGATCTGGATCGCTCAAATCAGCTAGCCAAGTTGAGTGGCCGAGACGATTTGCGGCAGTTAATGACTGATGTTAAAGCAGCGCGAAGGGCCATCTTTGGGCGATCGTTTGGGATCGCATGGGCGAGATATAGCTCGGTCGAACGCTCCCTACAGGAGGGGGTGGCCGGTGATCATAGTGGCACCCCATCGATCATCTAGTATCCGATCTAAGCCGTTCGACCAAGCTAGCAAAGTTGGACGGACAAGATGGTTTTGCGGCAGCTGCTTGCTGTCGTTGATTTAGGGTTTGGAAGTCGTACGGCCAACCCTATTTTGGCTCATCGAATCAAAGCGCTGGGCGCTGATTTGAACAGGCCGATCGACCATGTGCAAAGACGGGCCTCTTGTGAGAACACTGACATCTCCTAGGCCATCTAAAATTAGATCTAAGCCACTCGATTCGGCTGGCGAAGATGGATGGTCATGATCGATTTTCCACAGTAGCATACTGCCCAAATATAAATTAGGGTTTTAAAACGACCGCATCCACCCTAGTTCGATCGAACATTTTGATGCGTCATTGACTTCCCATGAGCAAGTCGATCGACTGGGAATGAAATTGGGCCGGCGGTGAACGCATTGGCATCTCTTTAATTGTGCGGGCTACGATCTAGGCCGTCCAACTTGGATGAATGTGATGATTTTCGATAGTTGTATGCTGTCGCAACCCAAATTAGGTCTTTGGAATAGCGCATTCGCCCTAGTTTGGGAAAACGATCTGACGCCCTCTGGACTTGCCGCGGGTAGGTCGATCGACCAAGGGAGAAGTTGGGACGCCAATGGGTATGCTGGCGCCTCTTTAATCATTCCAAGGAAGATCTCAGCCGTCCAACTAGGCTGGCTAAGTTGGACGGTCATGATGTATTTGAGACCGTTTTTGCCGGTCTTAGCTCGTTTGAGCTGCTTGCGGGTGTACTAGATGGAATTCGTTCGGTCAGGATGTTAGTGGGCCCGCCAGTGGTCATCATGATGATCACCTAGTTCCGCTAGGAGTAGGCTAGGCCTGTTGAATTGTGTGGCCATGATCGTTTTTTAAGACTGATATGGACAGTCTATATTTTCCTTAAGGAATTTAAATGCGTTCGATCGCGCTAACTTTTAATTAAAAAGTGTGTAAACACGCTGATCTCTTTATAGAGAGTGGTGTGGCCTATGTGAGTGTTGTCATGTAGGTCTCAATACTGACACTTTGGGAGATTCATGCTACTCCGCTGTGAACGAACATTAATCGTTATGCCATGTCAATATTGAGAGTTCGGCTGGGAACATTGCATAGGAAAATGCTAGGCAGGCAATGCATTTGTTGAATAATGCCGGTGGAAGATAACATTCACATAATATTTTGGGATTGTCGTTTCACGCACCATTCTGACTAAATTTCATATATACAAATATATTGAATTGCTCAATAGATATGTGAGCGAAGAGGCTTAAGCACTCATTGCTTTTAAAAGGCTTTTGTTCCTTTGCAGGATGACTGCGCATTAAATACAGGGTTTACAATTTTATCCCTTGAACTAAAAACCACCATCAACAGGTTCACAGAGGAGTACAGAAGTTTTAGGAGTTTTGATCGAAAGAGGAAGTCCTTGAAGAGGCATATCTTTTCTGGCGATTGAAAGCCAGAATTATTCATTTATGTTTCTCGATCCCTTATCCTCCCTGTTTTTCCTTTTCTTTTTCCTCTCGTTATTTCCTTTTTCCGGACTTACTTTTTGCTATTTTTTTTCTAGGTTTCTTTTGTTGTTGTTTTTTTAGGGTTTTCTGTCGAAGATTATGTCTAGAGCATCTAGGCCTTCAACTTTTTGGGACCTTCCACCATCATCTCCTTAATCTCAGGTTGCTGCTTCTCAGTGCAGCTCGATTGGTTCTTCCTCTCAGGCCACTCCATTTCATTGCATCTCGACTACTTCATTCACTGCAAAGGATGCCTGAAAACGCCGTGGGTACCAAAATACACCACCAACTTTTTCTTAGGCAATCTGTATGGATAAACTCAACACAACTCCGAGAATAAAAACTCAATCAAGGAAAGTTCCTAGAGTTATATCTCTCTCTCTCGTTGTTAGAACGTTTACAGAATTGAATCCGTGAACCTAACTACAAAGATAGTTCTTGGACGGTAGCAAAAGCCAATGTCCAAGGATCAATCAAGTCTTTTCCAACTAACAAGGTTGGACCTAGCTAGTGAGATTGATCAATGCACAACCTGTGATATTTTAATTATAAAGATAAACAATATAATGCGAAAAAAGAAATAGCACAGATACCAGAAGTTTTGTTAACGAGGAAACCGCAAATGAAGAAAGACCCTGAGACTTAGTCCAGATTGAACACCAAAATGTATTAATCGTCTACAGACACTAGCCTACTACCAATTAACTTCAGTCTGGAATGTAGTTGAGCCCGAACTCAATCACCCATTGATTCAGGTACAGTTACGCTCCTTACGCCTCTTGAATCTCAGCGGGACTCTATGCAATTGGTTCCCTTAGACGGTATCACACCAACTAAGAGTTGCTTTAACTCAGTTGAAGACTTTAAACCAAATATGCCTCCTACAGGTTAAGCTTATTTATTGATTTCCTGATTTACGATTTAAACGGATGATCAGATCAAACGATAGATCCAGGTGATGAAAATCGATAGCGACTTAGACAAAAGTCTAGCTATCCTCAAAATCCGGACTTATGCAACCCGAAGTGCAACCTAGATTATTACTCACCTCACAGGTATAAAACTTGGGGAATCAATAAAGTATGATACGAAGAGACTTTGTTTATTACTATCTATCTTGATTGATGGAGAAAGGCTCTACAAACAATGAATATCAGGATACTCAAGTTATCAAGATAAAAGATAAAGATAACTGGACCTGGTTTCACGAATTCCAATAAATTCTTTGTAGTCGATAAACCCTAAAAGGGTTTATGGAAAGGGCGACTCTATATACAACTAGGACACACCAAAAAGTAGTGTCAGGGTTCAAAGATCACAATTACTAAGAGTTCCCATTATATAAAATTCAAAGCCTAGGTTGCTTAAGGTTTAAGCTAAGATAGCTTTGGAACCAAGCAATCAATATTAACCATTAGATGAAATTGAATCTTATTCACATATACAAAATATACACTATGGTTAGATAAACCGTAACCGAACCGTGTATAAAGACTATATTTTCAATGTGGTTAGTCGAAACTAGCATGTTTGAACTTAAAAGCTTAACACTCATTTTCATGTTCACAAGACATTAATATTGAGTCACAGTTATGTGATCAAATGAGTCTAGTGTTAATTAGAGAATTGATCAAATGCAAATTACTTCAAGGAAATAAGTTAATCGCAATTGAATCACCAATCGACATAGTTTTTAAATTTACAAAGTACAAGTACTTGAACTATTCGTGATTCGGCTGAGTTATAGTACATGGACCGGTTTTCAAACTTGTATGCAATGACCGAGTTCTAGAGTCAACACAACTACTCAGTTTAAAAACCGGTTTGCACACTTATGCAATTACCGAGTTCCGGACTCTTAAAGAACTTCTCAGTTCACGTACCATTTTGAAAACTTTGAACTAATTAAATGTTCCGGAGTTTACAGAACTTTTTAGTTCACATACCGGTTTGCAAACTTTGGACCTTTGCCGGTTCCGGAGTTCACAGAACGTTAAGTTTACGTACCGGTTTGGGTACTAAACTGGTTCTAGAACATAGAAACGTTTTGGCTCGCATACCGGTTTGATTATTTTAATCTGGTTTCCTTACCACAGTTCCACAATGGTTTGTATATGAATATACATACCTATCCGGATCACGAAAAAAATAGATTTTCCCATGACGTACATACGAGTATGCATATTACACAAATCTGAAAGTCGATATATAGATACTCCGCTACGTGTACAAATACATGTAATACGGCTTCGGACATAGAACAGTTCTCTCAGTTTGTAATACTGATAACACTGTCTTGTATTTCGAATATAGTAGTTCTATATTTCTCTAAATCGATTCGAAACATTCCTGAATAACATCAACGACACATATCACTATTCCGAGCTATTTTTGAATGATAGACTTGAATCATGATTTGGTTCCAAACAATAAATTGTTTTCCACCAAATTTGATCATGCATGAACAAATATTCATTAAGCTTAGTCATTATATTTCGAAAAATTCGTAAACTAAATAATTAGTTCTCAACTAGAAATTCTTTTCTATGCAAGCTAGTATAATTAATTGCGCGACAATCGTCTCAAGATAGAAAAGTGAATATAACTTGAGAAACAGGTGGTTCAGTCTTCACTTACGTTTTGCTGATGAAGTTCTCCAAAGCTTCGGTTGATCTTCGCCTTCAAACGGTAGAATGCAAATGATGACTGGTTCGTTTCTCAACTCCACTATCCTAGGCCGAGACTTAACTAATTGTAGACTAGAAATCAAGATATAGTTTTGGATACTAAATTTGGCAACAATCTTGATATAGAAACACTTGTGAGTTCGACCGAGCAATGCTCTAACAATCTCTCCCTTTGTCAATTTTACTGACAAAACAATATAATACATATGGATAACAAAAATAAGGTTTTGAAAAAACTTCTCGATCCACCATGTCTTCTTGATTTCCTTGGTTTCTCCAAATCTCCTTGAACTCTTATTTATTTCAAGTTGCATTGATTCTGAACGTGTTCAACTCAGCATCGTTGTTGTTGAAGAACCGATTCCATAGTGATAACAACTTTTTGAAAACAAATATTCCCAATCGTTGTTATACAGACACATACTATAAATATATTCTCTCCAAAGTTCAATTATAGCTCAACTCTGAAGTAATACTATGGTAATATGTTTCTCCCCCTTAATCAATACTTACATATTATGTTTAATAGGTAAAGTTATTGCTTAAATTATTCACTCCCCCTTACATAATGATCCGTAAACCATATGTATGTAGTACGAAACCACTGAATAATTCTCCCCCTTTATGTCAATAAAATTAACAAAGGTACAAAAATTGCGGGATCGTAATGAATACAACCAAATGATATCTCAAGTTTTAAGGAAGATGGATACTACATACTAACATAGTTAAAATGCGACTCCTCATATCAACTTATTTAGATGATATCACATAGTAATAAATACGTAGTGCTCATCCTAGGAAATTAGAAAGATACAAGAATCCCCTTTATAATTCCACAGCCACACTCCTACAAACATATAGCAATCAAATACAAATTCATTTAAGAACTCTCTCCCATAAAATGTCATTCCCGAGAGAGTAACATGAGTGACCTTACTTTCGTGAAAAAGAAGGATTTTGGACATTAACAAATCACGAGGATTTGTATCCATAGTATCGACATAAACTGATCTCAAGGCCAGTTACGAACAACGAGACAATTTCACTCGATCTTACTCAACATAAGAGAATCTTATGGAGTGTGTCAATTAGCAAAACACAAAAACGTGATCACAAAAGATTAATACTGCGAGAAAAATCTCAAAGAGTTTGTTCTATTTTCCGTTTATAAAAACATAATAGATTTAACTTCTAAGCATATATGAAATATTAGCTCGATTCACGAGAACGTAAAGGCACAAATATTTCATAAGAATTTTTTGCAAGAATTAAACCAATAATGATTACATACTGCAAGTTCATCTTCCAACAACTCTAGAATTTAAATAAATAAATCTAAAAACATGCAAGATGAAAAACGTTGGAAATAGCTATGTGTAATCACAATCTTTGCTATACCAAACCCTAGTTATCCTTCTCAAGAATAAAATTCTCACAAGAAGTTTCCTAGATAATAAAATAAAATCAAGAGAAATCTAATAACAAGATCTAAAAAAAAACTTAGACTTCGTCCATTTCTTCATACCTTTTTGCAACTCCATCAAAGAATGAATCTCCAACATCTTTACCCGTTGAATAGTTAACATGTTGTGCTCCTGGCTTAGTATAACAACCTTTTGATTCACAATGCGAATATGCTTCCTTAGGGTTGTATATTCAGAGATCAGCTTTTTCTGATTCTGAATCATGACTTTTTGCTTTTCGATTATCTTGAACTGGTTATCGAAGAGTTTATTTAATTGTAACTGAGAGTTAGAAATCTCAATCTTATAGTCATGTTGAGCATGAGTTAGATCCCTGGAGGAATCAACAATCCAGGAGTTATGTTCTTGTCTTGATCCAATCCTTTTCAGTATTTTTTCATGGCAAGAACTTCCTTCCTTAGAGTCAACTTCATCGAGATTAATGGTGTCATGAGGTTTTTTTGAGCATTCCATTCTTTTTCAAGCACGAAGGTCTGAGTCTCAACTAATTATTCTTTAAACCAAGGGTTTGTGAATAATAGGAGTTCTCTACCTATTTTTATAAGGAAACCCTAACTCATTAATGAGATACATGAACCGGTTTTTAAAAAAATTGGTTTGCCAACTACGGTCCAAGACTGAAGGAGGTTGCCGGTTTGACAGCAACCAGGTTCCCAGCTCAACATACTTCGAGTATGAGTCTCAAAAGAATCGGAGCACTTGGAATAACTGCAGAAGAAGTAATTAGAATAAGAGACCTATAAATTGTCAAATATTTAATTCTTTCTTACAATAAGTAACAAGGGTTAGTTGAACAAGAATCAGACTTGAGAAACCTCGACATTACAGATAATATTTGATATGCATAGTCTTTGTAACTCTCAAGTTAGTTTCAAGGACATATCTGTTGAGATTATCCAACAGAGTAAGAAAAAATCTCACCACTGGTGTCGGGTGATACTTCAAGATTTACATTCTTGTTACATCTTTATTTTCTTCTGTTTCATTAGTTATGAGGTCTTGAACTAACCTCATGTGCAGTATGGAAGTTTGAATAATTTTCCTTCTTAAAACTATTTTCTGAAGAAAAGTTTCCTCGGGAAGCAAGACGAGGACCTCTTGAGATACGTTTTAGGGAATCAGAATCACTTGGATTCTATTTTCTGAACTTAGATATCTCAGAAGTACTTCCAAGCACTGATATTTGTAGTGCTATCAGGTACTACATATTGAAAGTAACTCTGCTTATGGATTTTTCGTGTGGAATCACCCAGGTTGTTCCTCCCATAAGTTTTCTTGTCTTTTTTAGAGACAAAATCCAATGCAGACAGATTCTTTACCTCTTCGATTGCAAGGTTGAGCAATTTTTGGAGATTATAAGTTTGTTTCTTTTTAAGATAACAATTTAGAGAAACATGATTCTTCTTACCACAATGTGAACAGAATTGTGGACTAGAAACCTTTGTTGCATTGTTTTTAAACACAACTTCATTATTAGGTGTTGGCAGGTTACGTGAACGTTTTTTGCCAGATACCTCCTCAGTAGTAACTTTCCCATTGCATGGTTGTGTCATGGGAACTGTACCAATAGGCAGTGATTTAAAATTAATTTTTAAAACAGAGTTTTCTTCTTTTAAAGCATGACACTGTTCCCGAGAAAATAAAAGATCTGCGAAAAATTTCTCTTTATCGACACAAAGACTGTCATTTTCCAATTTGTGAGACTTGAGTAAACATTCTTCTCTAATTAGACTTTTTCTAAGGGTATTTTCAAGTATACTAATCTTTTCATCACGATCAATAACATCTTATTCAAATCTGCATATATCCTTAGAGAGATTGTTAATATAACCAGAGAGTTGACACTCCCTTTCAAGGGATTTACCAAGCTCACCTGAAACCTGAGTACATGTTTCTTGAAGATCTCTAATTTTAGAGGTTTGGAGATCAATGAAGTCAAGAGCCTTTTTTAGACTTCTGGTAAGTTCCAACTCAGTCATTAAGGGAAGCATATCATCAGAGACTGACAACATGTTGTCTTTTTCTCTGGATTCGGAAGAATCAACTAAGGAGTTATCCTTTTAGGTAAGTCCCAAGCACTTGGAATAATCAAAACTGGTTGGAGACATGTGTGTACGTGAATACATATTCTACAAGATTTCCAAACACAGACTTATTAGGTCTTAACGTGTTTTCCTGCTTCGATACCAACTGAAAATGATTGGGGTACCAAAATACACCACCAACTTTTCCTTAGGAAATTTGTATAGACAAATTCAACACAACTCCGAGAGTAAAAACTGAACAAGAAAAGTGCCTAGAGTTCTCTCTCTCTCTCTCTCTCTCTCTCTCTCTCTCGTTGTTAGAACGTTTACAGAGTTGAATCCGTGAACCTAACTACAAAGAGAGTTCTTAGACGATACCAAATACCAATGTCTAAGGATCAATCAAGTCTTTTCCAACTAACAAGGTTGGACCTAGCTACTGTGATTGATCAACGCATAACATGTGATAATTAAATTGTAAAAATAAATAATATAATGCGTAAAAAGAAATAACACAGACACAAGAAGTTTTGTTAACGAGGAAACCGCAAATGCAGAAAAACCCCGGGACCTAGTCCAGATGGAAGAACAAACTGTATTAAGCCGCTACAGACACTAGCCTACTACCAATTAACTTCGGTCTGGAATGTAGTTGAGCCCGAACTCAGTCTCCCACTGATTCGGGCACAGTCGCGCTCCTTACACCTCTTGAATCTCAGCAGGGCTCTGCGCAATTGATTCTCTTATACAGCAACTAAGAGTTGCTTCAACTCAATTGACGACTTTAAACCAAATCTTCCTCCCATAGATTAAGCCTATTTATTGATTTTCTTATTTACGATCTAAACGGATGATCAGATCAAATGATAAATCCAGGTGATGAAAATCGATAGCAACTTAAACAAAAGTCTGGCTATCCTCAAAATCCGGACTTATGCAACCCGAAGTGCAACCTAGATTATTACTCACCTCACAAGTACAAAACTTGCAGAATCAACAAAGTATGATACGAAGAGACTTGGTTGATTACTATCTATCTTGATTGACCGAGCAAGGCTCTACAAACAATCAAGATGAGGATACTCAAGTTATCAAGATAAAAGATAATTGAACCTGGCTTCACGAATCCCAATGAAGTATTTGTAGTCGCTAAACCCTAAAAGGGTTTCTGGAGAGGACGACTCTAGATACAACCATGACACACCAAAAAGTGGTATCAGGATTCAAAGATCCCAGTTGCAAAGAGTTTCCCTTATATAGACTTCAAAGCCTAGGTTGCTTCAGGTTTAAAATAAGATAGCTTTGGAACAAAGCAATCAATATTCACCGTTATATGAAAGCTTTGAATCTTATTCACATATACAAGATATACACAATGGTTAGGTAAACCGTAACCGAACCGTGTATAAAAATTATGTTCAATATGGTTAGCCGCAACTAGCCTGTTTGAACTTAAAAGCTTAACACTCATTTTCATGTTCACAAGATATTAATATTGAGTCACAATTATGGGATCAAATGAGTCTAGAGTTAATTAGAGAATTGATCAAATGCAAATTACTTCAAGAAAATAATTTAATCGCAATTGAATCACAACGACATAGATTGTAAATGTACAAAATACAAGTACTTGAATTGTTCGTGAATCGGCCGAGTCATAGTAAGTGGACTGGTTTGCAAACTTATATGCAATTACCGAGTTCCAGAGTTAATAGAACTACTCAGTTCATAAACCGGTTTACATACTTATGCAATTACCAAGTTCCGGACTCTTACAGAACTTTTCAGTATACGTACCGGTTTGCAAACTTTGAACTAATTCAAAGTTCCAGAGTTTATAGAAATTTTTATTTCACTTACCGGTTTGCAAACTTTGGACGTTTTCCGGTTCCGGAGTTCACAGAACGTTAAGTTTACATACCGCTTTGGGTACTAAACTGGTTCTAGAACATAGAACTGTTTTGTCTCGCATACCGGTTTGATTATTTTAATCCGGTTCCCTCACCAAAGTTCCACAATGGTTTGTATACGAATATACATACCTATTTGGATCACGAAAAAAACCGATTTTCCCATGACGTACGTATCACAAAAATATGAAAGTCGATATATAGCTACTCCGCTACGTGTACGAATACATGTAATACGGATTCGAACATATAACATTTTTTCAGTTTGTAAGACTGATAACACTGTCTTGTATTCCGAATATAGTATTTTTATGTTTCTTTAAATCGATTCTAAGAATTCCTGAATAACATCAATGACACGTATCACTGTTCCAGGTTATTTTCGAACGATAGACTTGAATCTTGATTTGGTTTCAAGCAATAAATTGTTTTCCACCAAATTTGATCAAGCATGAACAAATGTTCAATAAGCTTAGTCATTATATTTCGAGAAATTCATAAACTAAATAATTAGTTCTCGACTCAAAATTCTTGTCTATGCAAGCTAGTCTAATTAGTTATGCGACAATTGTATCAAGATAGAAAAGTGAATATAACTTGAGAAATAGGTGGTTCAGCCTTCACTTACCTTTTGTTGATGAAGTTCTCCAAAAGCTTCGGTTGATCTTCTCCTTCAAACGGTAGAACACAAATGATGACTGGTTTGTTTCTCAACTCCATTACCCTAGACCGAGACATAACTAATTGTAGATAAAAATCAAGATATAGTTTTGGCAACTAAATTTGAAAACAAGCTTTATATAGAAACACTTGTGAGTTTGACCGAGCAATGCTATATCAAGCTTGTTGTCAAATTTAGTTGTCGAATTTCCTCCTTCATGGTTTTGCTCAGTCGAACTCAAAAGTGTTGCTATATCAAGCTTGTTGTCAAATTTAGTTGTCAAAATTATATCTTGAATTCTAGTCTACAATTAGTTAAGTCTCGGTCTAGGATAGTGAAGTTAAGAAACGAACCAGTCATCATTTGCGTTCTACCGTTTGAAGGCGAAGATCAACTGAAGCTTTTGGAGAACTTCATCAACAAAAGGTAAGTGAAGACTGAACCACTTATTTCTCAAGTTATATTCACTTTCTATCTTTGAGACGTTTATCGCAAAACTAATTAGACTGGCTTGCATAGACAAGAATTTCGAGTCGAGAACTAATTATCTATTTTACGAAATTTCTCGAAATATAATGACTAAGCTTAATGAACATTTGTTCATACTTGATCAAATTCAGTGGACAACAATTTATTATTTGGAAACAAATCATGATTCAAATTTTTCATTCTAAAATATCCTGGAACAGTGATATGTGTCATTGATGTTATTCATGAATGTTTCGAATCGATTTAGAGAAACATAGAACTACTATATTCGGAATACAAGACAGTGTTATCAGTCTTACAAACTGAGAAAACTGTTATATGTCTGAAGTTGTATTACATGTATTCGTACACGTAAAGGAGTAATTATATATCAACTTTCAAATTTGGGTGATATGCATATTCGTATGTACATAATGGGAAAATCTGTTTGTTTCGTGGTCTAGATAGGTATGTATATTCATATACAAACCATTATGGAACTGTGATAAGGGAATCGGGTTAAATAGTCAAACCGATATACGAGCCAAAATAGTTTTACGTTCTAGAAACAGTTTAGTTCCCAAACTGGTACGCATGCTAAATGTTCTTTGAACTCCGGAATCGGCAAAGGTCCTAAGTTTGCAAATCGCTAGGTGAACTAAAAAGTTCTATAGACTCAGGAACTTTGAGTTAATTCAAAGTTAGTAAACCGGTACGTGAACTGAAAAGATCATTACCGAGTCTGGAACTCGGTAATTGAATAAGTGTGCAAACCATTTTATGAACTGAGAATTTTTATAGACTCCGGAACTCGGTTATTGCATATAAGTTGGCAAGCCGGTCCGCATACTGTGACTCAGCCGATTCACGAATGATCCATGTAATTGTACTTTGTACATTTACAAACTATGTTGATTATGATTCAATTGCGATTAAATTATTTCTATGAAGTAATTTGCATTTGATCACTTCTCTAATTAACACTAGACTCATTTGATCACATGACTGTGACTCAAGATTAATGTCTTAGTGAACATGAAAATGAGTGTTAAGCTTTTAAGTTCAAATCGGCTAACCATGTTGAACATAGTCTTTATACACGGTTCGGTTATGGTTTACCTAACCAGAGTGCATATCTTGTATATGTGAATAAGATTCAAAGCTTTCATCTGACGGTGAATATTGTTTGCTTGGTTCCAAAGCTATCTTAGCTTAAACCTAAAGCAAACGAAGTCTATATAAGGGGAACTCTTGGAAACTGGGATCTTTGAATCCTGATACTACTTTTTGGTGTGTCCTAGTTGTATCTAGAGACGTCCTCTCTAGAAACCCTTTTATGGTTTAGCGACTACAAAGACTTCATTGGGATTCATAAAACCAGGTCCAGTTATCTTTTATCTTGATAACTTGAGTATCCTGATCTTGATTGTTTGTAGAGCCTTTCTCCATTAATCAAGATAGATAATAATTAACAAAGTCTTTTCATCTCATACTTTGTTGATTCTGCAAGTTTAATACTTCTGAGGTGAATAATAATCTAGGCTGCACTTCGGGTTGCATAAGTCCAGATTTCTCTGAAAGGGACTGTCTATGGACTGAGTCGAGACAATGCAACTAATCGGTTCACACTTCATGTAATCGTCTATGGATACGAGATTGAGACAATACAACAACGAAGTATGATTACTTGATACAAAGGTTCGGACTTAACCAAACACAATAGGATTGCTTATCAAGTAAATAGGAATTAACGTTTGTGTGATTTACTTTAATTATAATAAAACAATTATAATGCGGAAATATAAAGTAAATGACATAGCAAGATTTTGTTAACGTGGAAACTGCAAATGCAGAAAAACCCCGTGACCTTGTCCAGAATTGAATACTCTCAGGATTAAGCCGTTATACAAAATTACACCAACTTCGTATAGTTGAGACCAAACAACTAAACATATAGTTCACCTGGTTCTGTATGTATTCCCACTCCTGTAACTTATAAATAATACACGTACTTGGAACAATTACTTTGGTTCGTATTCCAAACTGTAAAGGAACAACAAATTTGTTTGGTATCAACTCTCTTCAACCAAGTGATATGAGTCGGACAAAGGCTTTTTTGTTTATGTTAACATAAACTCCTTCTTAAGGTCCTTAGATCTATATTATGTTCAATTACCAAAGTAATCATTTAAAATTTTGCAATCAACACTCTTAATCCAAAGAATTATGTTGATGCCGATCTACTCAATTAATCAATTCCAATTCTATCACAAGGATAAAATCGATTATTAATTGGATCCTCTTTTTACCGAAACAAGTATTGTGCACACCAAAGATTATGAACCCACAAATCAGAAATCTTCAATATATTCTTCATCTTCAAATCTTCTTAGATCTTCAATAAACACCTGCATACAATCACTTGAATCTCTTGTGATCAATCACGCACAGAACAAAGTCTGTTAACAATGGATTATCACAAGATCGTCTTTAGCACTAACAACAGTCTAAAGATCCATGTCGAAATTCCGATCTAGTTTGAGTGAATCTTATATCAAAAGAGAAGATTCTCAAGCATAAATAAACCAGGTGCAATCAAAGTTCAGCCACCGTTAATCAATCAAATCAATGAAAACAAAAGATAAACCGCAATTATCTAGTTTCCCACCAACGGTACTCGTAGAGCTTCTCAATTCCAAAGAAGACTTTAAACTGAGCGGCGTAAGAGATTTCGCCTAATTAGGTTACTCTCCTCTCCGAATAGGCGTCTTCACCAGTAACAGCACAACAAGAGGTAGTTTGCTGTTACGAAGGATTAGTTTGTCAGAAATGCAAACTTCGAGTATTTATAGACAAGGAAGTTTGGGCACCAAGAAATTTCCAAAACCGAAAATATTCTCAAAGATATTCAATATATTCCAAATTCGGTTTCCATAATTCCTGGAAATGCTCTGTCCAAAATAATGACCGAAAATCTCTTTGGAAAATCTCAACTAGTAAATGCACATTACTAATTCTCATTTTCCTAAAATAAAATTAACAACCTTAATTAAAAGATTCTTAACTTATTTATATTTCGATCCTGGGATTTTCTCCCTGTAGCTATTAAATCAAAATCCTAGAAGCGTGGATTCAAGATGGCGTCATCAAGCTACCTCCCACCAGACGTCCTCCAACCGAAGAAGAAATGGCAAATCCAAAATATTTCCATTACCATAGGTTCGTCCATCACCCCACCAGCGATTGCAACAAATTGAAGCGCATTTTCAAAGAGAAGGTGGATGCAAGAGAGATTCAACTAAGCACTGAATAAGTGCACAGAGATCCTCTTCCGATCAGGAGTTGCATAGTTTCTAGGGACTCCGTCAACGAAACCGTACAGACCATGATGGAACATTCATGCAAGCAACAAAAGGCGAGTTTCCGCACGTAGGGAATCAAGGAGGAGCTGCTTCATCAAAATTAAAGAAGGCAGAATAAACTAACATACGTGATTTATCAATGCCCGTCCATGTTCATGTTCGTGGCCGACCAAGGTTCGTGCTCGTAGTTGCCGCTCTTTCCTTCAAGATCCATGGCCGTAACCAACACTCGTCACTGCCAAGATTTGTGACTATAGTCATCACCCGTCCCCGTCAAGGATCGTGATCGTAGCCATCCAAGATCCAGCCAACCTGTTTGGTACATAGTCATCAATATGGATGCAGGATGGTGATATCCTCATCATGGTCAACCCATCGAACATAGAACCACGTAAACTGGGTATTGAGGCTCGGCATGAAATTCCTTCGCCGTCAGTCAAGGACTTCTTCAACACAAGAGAGACTGTCAATCAAGAAGCATGTAATTTGCAAGGGAAAATCAAACTGAAGGTTGGTCGAATCCTTAACCATTATTTTTATCTCCCCTATTTCGAATCACTGGAAGAGCGTTGCATGCGTTGAGATGTTATAATATAAATGGTATTCTTTCCCATGAGGAGAAAACACGACTTGTCATCCAGCACTATTTGTGTGTCTTCTTCCTATCTGTCATATCGTATCTCCTCATAAGAATGGGAAGAACTCATTTTTCGAAATCAAGGGTTAAAGGCGCCCTCACTGAAGCTCTCTCCTGAAGCTGCTTCAATGCTCTCTCCAGAAGAAGCCGCTTCAACGCTCTCTCTAGAAACCGCTTCAATGCTCTCTCCAGAAAAAGCCGCTTCAACGATCTCTCCAGAAGAACCCGCTTCAACGCTCTCTCCAGAAGAACCCGCTTCAACGCTCTCTCCAGAAGAAGTCGCTTCAATGCACACTCTCTCTAGAAGCCCCTTCAACGCTCTCTCCAGAAGAAGCCGCTTCAATGCTCTCTCTCCAGAAGCCACTTCAACGCACACTCTCTTCTGAAGACGCTTCGCCGCACACTCTCTCCTAAAGCCGCTTCAATGCTCTCTCCAGAAGCCTCTTCAACGCTCTCTCCAGAAGAAGCCGCTTCAACGCTCTCTCCAGAAGAAGCCGCTTCAACGCTCTCTCCAGAAGCCGCTTCAACGCACGTTCTCTCTCAAAGCCGCTTTAGCGCTCTCTTCAGAGGCTGAAGCCGCTTCAACACCTCAGGAAGCCACACATACCAACTGCATCATGTCTGCCACATCGCCGGCAAAATCAGAATCGGTGTTTCTAGATTTCTAATTTCCTATAGAAGGCGTGCATGAGCTGCCACAAGTTTGGATACAATACAGATCTATCAAACACGACTCTGATCAACAAGTGACGAATCAAAAAGATTTCCGCATTCATCAATTCGTCCACCACCTTACCAGCAAATGCAATGGAAGTACGTCTTTCAAGAGAAAAGAGGCTCAGGATAATTACACATGGGGACTGCCAGCACGGGATGCCTTCACGTCCTTCAACCAGGTTATTTATGATGTAGCATCATCACTATCAAAACTTTACGAGCCACATGAAGTTCTCAACATGAAGCCGTACACTGCATCAAAGACTCCAAAGTACGCCGCAGGTTATTTCTCAACAGACGAAATCACGGAGCCATACGAGCAACAAAAACAAAAGAGGGTCGATACCCCTTTTCATACAAAAGGAGTTTCTAGAGTTTGAACAGACGAAGGATTCCTTCTTGCTCCATGAACGGGAATGGATGACTGAGCGTACCGCACCCATACCCCATATCTGAGCTAGAAGCACGCTACTACGAAAGCCACTGGCCGCACCTTCTCGTTGTTGAAGGTCGATTTGGATTTTCCTGGTAATATCTACCTGCTTCGTCTTTTCAATTTTATTTTTCATCAGTCACCATCTAGTGCATACCCCGCAACAATGTCACTGTTACATGCTAAGCAGGAGACTTAATGTTGATGGTGGTTTTTAGCTTAGGGCGAAAACCGTAAAAGTCTATCTACCTGACCCGGCATCAGAAGTAGTAGACCTTGATATATCTATATTTCACAAGGAATTTGGAGAATATATCAGAATCTGATGAGTGCCTATGTCTTTCTTCACATTATATTGAAACTCAAGCTCCTAGATGAATTATTCACTAGTATAGAGTCTAATGAGTAATTATGCTCCTAGTTGCATTACTCACTAATATCGGAGCCTGCCTAGTGTTTTCCTATGTTATGTTCACTCAGCTGAACTCTCAATAACATGACATGACGATTAATGTTCACTCGCAACGAAGTAGAATAAATCTCCCGAAGTGTCAATATTGAGACCTGAATAAAAACACTCACATAGGCTACATCACCCTCTGACAAAGAGATCAGCATGTTCACATACCTTTAAATTTAAAGTTAGCGCGATCGAACGCGTTTAAATTCCTTAAAGGAAATCTAGACTGTCCATATCAAGGCCGCACGATTTGGCCACACAATTCAATAGGCCTAGTCTACTCCTAGCGAAACTAGGCGATCACCAGGGTGACCACCGGTGGTCCCACTAATACCCAGCTGGTCGGATTCCACCTAACACACTCTAACGTCATCGAACGCTAACCCCAAACATGGGTGATCGCGCTGTTGAAAAAGAGCTCGAACGAGCCAAGACCGACCATGACGGTCTCAAATTCATCACATCCGTCTAACTTAGCTAGTCTAGTTGGACGGTCTAGATCTTCCGTCGAATGATCAAAAGGGTACTGGCGTGTTCACCAGCGACCCAACTACATCTTTGGTCGATCGACTTGCCCACGACAAACCAAGAATGCATTGAATCGCTCGCCCAACACGCTACTGTCGCAAATCGATCATAACCATCCATATTTGTCGGCCAAATCGGGTGGATTAGACTCAATTTCAGGTGTCCCCGAAGATATCAACGTACTCGCGGGAAACCCACCTTTGCACATGGCCGATCGGCCTGCTCAAACTAGCCCTGAGCGCTTTCAATCAACCACCCAAAGATTGGACGAACAACTGGGACCATTTGGTAAACGACTTTAGTATGATCTACATTCCAAAAGTTTCGTATGTATGTCTATCATAACATACTAAAAAATCATATCAATCAGGAGTAACGAGCTAAAAGATACAGCTTAAAAGGCGAGCTAGGTCATGGCTGAAAACTGACATAATTCCTCCTGAGTTATTTTTTACTGTCGGGATGTTTTCACCTCCTAAACGAGCTCAAAACCTAAATATTCCATCGTACGAAGATAGTAAATTCTTTTCTGATCAAAATAGAGGGGCGGATCGTCAAAATCCGAGTTCGTATGAGAATTCTACAGCGGTTTTAGTGAGGGTCTCAATCTGAATTTTCTGATTACGAAATTTCATGAATTAGCACAAACTTCTGCAAATCATCTTAGCCATTCAACTTGGCTAGACAACTTAAATGGTTTAGATTTAATTTGGTCCAACCAATAGGATATCAAAATAGCTACAAGCCACCATTCTACTATAGGGACCGATCACCACATCTTTAATGTACATGGATAGCTCCCGCTAGCTACTCGCACATGACCACCCGCCACCTAGATTGCGCGTGATTGGTCAGAATAACTAAGTCTTTCAAACAAGACCCATTCAGCATCCTGGTGCATATTTTTCACGAAAATACTCGAGACATCAAACATATCACAAACTGGGGGATGCTCACTGGGGTATTGGTCCGGCGGTTTACAGCGTGCGGCGTGCAACGCGCCCATTACGAGAACGTGTCAGGGAAGAACGGACGGTTAACATCAATGAGATAGTGGGTGAACGCGTGACCAGTTTTCCCTCATAATGGAAACGTGGTGATCACCACTTTTTACACAACTCCACTGCTTAATCACCTCCACTTCTTATGAGATCAGGGTGTGCTCGAATATGACTTGTATAAATAGGATTTCAACCTATATCGGCAAAACACAAGTGTTATCAACACAAGTATCCAGAAAACACCAGGAACTGATAGCTTACATTCTGTAAGCCAGTTCCATATTCTGATACAAGTCATAAAACAACCACACCTTCGTAATTCAACATTCTAACCTCAACATCTTCTTCACTTCCCTCCCTAAGATCAACCCTTCTCCTTCACTTTGTGACCGAATTGAATCTGGAACGACCATTTCTTGGTTTAGGCCAGAGTCTTACAGATTGATCTCTCGAATCTAAAAGTACTCATGTGTAGTACATTTGTTTAGGGTTTGAATTCGTTTCTCATCAACACATCCATATTTACCAAAACCAGCAGAATCAGTTTTTGCCCTCAAACAAAGACCTAAATTGTTGCACAGCAAAACAAAATAAGAGTAAATATGAAGGCCATCAGATTACATAAATTAAAATTAGAAAATTCGGTTTGATGAATTAATTAGCATGCAGTAATTGAATAGCTAGCAAGACCATATATGGGCCTCATTTTAAAATTTAAATATACCAATTATGTGGATGGTTAAACTTATTTTGGAAGGTGGAAATTCTTTTGTCTGGAAGACCAAAAAATCAATGAAAGTCCAAGGAGTGAACTCTCTTGTTATCTACAGATGTTCATCAGTTTTAATATGCCCTACTGTCCTTCTCAGGGAGATGGGTTTGTTTACAAAATAAAAGCTACTAAAGTCAATAACAAAAGCCAAAATGAAGCAAAAACTGTGAACGAATAATATAAATAAAATGACAATACCTATAAAAATGATATAGATAAAACCTTAACAATCCATATGAAGTGTAACACTTCCATTTCAACTGAAACATGTATCTAGAACCAAGTTTCGTTCCTTCTTCGGAGCTTAACAAAATGAATTGATGAGAAAGATTACATCTTGTTCGACAACATATATACAAAGTCGCACTTCCACATGCGTATATCTTCATGGTTAAGTAAGCTACCGAAAGAAAAAGAAATCAATCCAAAATGTAGATAAAATTATATGATTTTAGTTTACAAACAGTATGGCCGTTAGAATTTAGATACAACGCAATATTTCAGACTTCCTTAATTATAGAGTATATGAACACACATAACATTTCTATAATCCTCAATTTCCATCTTCACTTTTGCATTACACATAACTCTAAATTCTAATTATCAGTGGTGAGCTTTTATCTTTCCCGTGATGTTATATTATAATGCTTAAGCATCATTAGTACGAAGCTTGTATTTCACAAATCAATCACTCAAATAATACCTCCACATGAAGCTTAAAGGACATAGTAGTACCTACATTACCTAAATATGATGATGTTGAGAAACCCTCACCTACAAAATCCCAAAAGAAGTTTAGTTAGTATGGGGAGTAATTAGAAGAAACATAAATAAGTTGTCGCTAAGAACCTAAGTTGAGGAGTAATGAAACCAAAAAGAAATAACATAATTGAGAAACAGTTTCCTTCAAAATAGAACAAAGAAGTGTTTCATGTCATCTTTTTTTGGATATATATATTATTAGGATTTTCTACATATCAACACTCATGAAATCTAATTGGCGCAGCCATCATCAATGCAAATTGAATACAACAAAAATAGATTAAAAAACAGATCCATATGCACGTAGGAAAGCCGATTTACGTAATCAAATTCATAAAATTAATTAGTAATTAACCAACAACAAAATATATTAAAAGAGAAAAAAAGAAACCATCATATGAGCAAGGTAAGTAATAAAATTGAACAAACCTTTAGCAAATAGGTGAAGTAACAATCGTTTTATGCATCAATAAGCCCTGCAAAAAAAAAGTTATTGCGTTTAGTTTTGCAACAATATTTATGCATCATCAATAAGATACGTAAAACACAAAAAGTTATGATGTTTGATATTGCAACGAAATTTGGAATAATGAGGGTATACCGCAAAAAAACTAAAATATCAAATAAAATACATTAAATTTCAATAAAAAGCAAAAAGAAACAAAATTTTAGTTCATAGAAGAGAGAAACAACTTGCACGGAAACAAGTTTGGTGTTGCACGAATGCTTGGCTACCTGCAAAACAAACAACGGGCGCATATAAGAAAACATAAATTAAAAAAAAAACTAGAAATCAAAGTTCAGCTGAAGAGAGAAGCAATGTCCAAAAAATGGGTTTACCTTTTGTTTGAAAGCTTTATATAGAGATTCAGAATCTATTAGTAGAATGATTTTTATTTTGGATATAATATTTAAAAATATCTAGACTTTCTAAAAAAAATTAACAAATAAAACCGGCTTGATTATTAAACTGTTACCAAAAAATTCTTTTGTTTATTTGTTTTGGTAATATATCTTATTTTTGCAACAAAAAAAAATTTCAAAAATATAATATATGATTTTTTTACCTCATAAATATGTTTACTCGATTTTTTTTTATTTTTACCATACTAATCTGAAATTAACATAATAATTTTTAGATTTTTTATCTTATAATCGGTCCATAAAATATAAACTCGAATATTTTTACCCCATAAACATGCTTGGATTTTTTAGATTTTTATCATAAATGCCCGAAATTTAATATACAAATTATTATATTTTTATCATTAATAATATAGTCATTTTTAGATTTTTTTACCTTACAAATGATCTAACAAATATAGATATTATTTTTTATTCTTATATATATGTTTACTCAATTTTTTGGACTTTTATCATAAATGTTCGAAGTTAATATAATAGTTTTTTGTATTTTCTTGATTTTTATCATAAATAAGCGAAATTAATATAGTAATTCTTTTAGAAAAATTCGACGGTCATGATTTTTAAAAAAGAACGCGCGATTGGGGATATCAAAACTAATTGGGGGATATGAATTACTTCCCCCAACCAAAGGTGTCTGCTAAGGGGTGCTTTTTGGGCGAAAATACTAAAACACCGTTTGATTAATTAAAAAGCACTCTGAAAAGACTGTTATACCCTCCCCACAAAATAAAAAACTTAAAATCAAAACCAAACGCAAAATCAGTTATCCCCCATTTGTGTGCCGGCATACTCGTAGGTTAGGGTTCCGATTTTTTTTTCTCCATCTTCTCCATCGTTCTTCATCGACGATTAATCGTTAATTCAAAAATTTCTTCGTCGATTAACCTACCTACCTGAATCCATAAGAATTCCTCCACGAAAGAAATCAGATGCCCAATCGAAATCAAAATCGATTGCTCAACAGAAATTACAGGAAAGGCTTGCTTTGATTGCTCAAGAGCAAGAACACGAAGAACAAGAGGCTTCAGACGATCAACTTCTCGTAAACATGACTTCTGTGAGAAGGTAAGTGATTTAGAACTGTTTCATTAGTGTTTCAATCGATTTGTAGCTATGGGTTTAGGTCAAAATCGCAAACCCTAACTGAAATAGTCGAGTTTCAGTAGCTTCCGGCATTCAAGTTAGTATGAATACCACACCGGAACAATGTAACGACATTCGATTTAGGATGAAGACCACAACGGCACTGCGTTACGGCATAAGATTTAGGTTGAAGACTACACCGGAAATTAGTTACGACATTCAGTTTAGGATGAAAACCACACCGGAACCCTGTACCGGAGTTAAATTTAGTTGAATACCATGCCGGTAGTGAGCTTCTAATCAATAGAAAACCCTAGGATTTTGTTATTGGTACCGGCATACATTTTAGGTTAGATTCCATGCCGGAACCCTGTTACGACATGAGTTTGAATTTTACGTATGTGCCGGCAATGGTGTTTTGGTATCCAGGAACTTCCTAAAGATTACCGGCATCCTCGTCAATTATTTATCAATGCCGGTATTAGTTCCCGACATGTAATGGTTGGAATTTACTATGCAGTGTTTTGATCCTATCGATATCAGCCTTAAAGTATTGCTCCATTGCCTCGTTGATCGTAACCACGTTTCCTTGGCCAGACTGGATGAGATCTTTAAATCTCCCATGAGAGGACTCTGCTATACTAGTTGCTTCATTCCCGTAGTGTCTATACCGATTTGTCCATGCACGCACAAATTTTTCCTCGAACTTAGCCAACAATTTATCCCGACAATGTGAGACAGCACTTGGATACACTTCGTTATATTTGGAAGTAAACATGTTCAATCTCTTTTCATATACATCCTCGGTAAGAGACCAATAAACTTTCTCCCAATCCTTTAGAAATTCCAACCACCTTTTATGATTTTCACCGTGTTCTTTGTCCACTCGCTCTTTAATCTTTCCTCTTTCATCTTCTTCTTCTTCTTCTTCAGGTGATAGTTTCTTCTTGCGAACATCTTCCGCTAGTTGAGTGACCATTCTCTTCTTAATATCCGCCTTAGAGGGTTCAAACGAAGCATGAAAATGTTTTATCACATTTTGACCTATATGATATGTACATAGAAAATTTTGTGCATCCGCAAATACGTCGGATATAACATTCATTAGTGCTTCATCTTGATCGGTTATGATGACTCTCGGAAATTGATTTTCCGGGAAAAATAATTTCAATTGTCGTAATGCCAAATGATAATTGTAATCCCTCTCGTTTTCTATTAAACACCAAGCCAATGTGAATGATACCTTGTCCGATGTTTGCCCTACGATGTTGAACAACGACATGTTGTATTTGTTTGTCTTGTAGGTGCAATCCATCATAAGAACACCACAACATGTATGAGCCAATTGTGAAAGCAAAGGATGCACAATGAATATTTGAAGGGGTTTGTTGTCTGGTCCTCTTTTAATGATACACATGTAGTTGTGATCCCAATCTATTTTCTAAAATTCTTGCATAACGGTCCTCCCTTCCCATTCCACCCTTCTAATGGTTGCTTGTGCGCTATAAATTGTACTTAGAGAAGAAACGTTCTGATCATCCTTTTCCTTAAAGCCTTTGAGAATCACTCTTTGTTTGATACATGCTTTGGTCATTATCTTTACATCCTCGAATTCATGAGGTTTGAGCTTCGCAACTAGGGAGTAACCAACAAAATCTTTCGGATCCCGGTGGTTATGACGGCCAAACCACACCATACAATCCCATTCCTTGTCTCTTAAATGAAATACAAGCTTAAAGAGGAAATTATCCTTCCTCGTACTGGTCTTGTATGCCCTATTAGTCTTCTTTGGATATACATAACCCTTTCTCTTATGGCTATCCTTCTTCTTGTATTGCCCACTTCTCTCCAAACCATCTCAAAACGATTATCTGAACGTTCGGTATTGCTCACCAACACACACGTGTTCTTAAGAGCCGTCTATTTTGCCCAAGCAATTGCTTCCTCTGGAGATTTTATTCCATACATAAGGACAACAATGAAGATTATAAGGTTCATTACAAGCAATCCCCACATAAAGTTCTAAAAACTAGGTGAAAAGTATTGTTTGGTAACATACCGGAGGTATTTGGTAGTACTCGGACGTATCCGGACCAAGCGGTTTGGAATTTGTTGGATCAATGTATGTCACAATCTAAGGAATGAATGAAAATAAAATTGAATTATTTCCAAATAAAATAAAATTACTATGTCGGGTACAAGTTCCGGCATGCTCCACGACAGTTCCGGCATAATAAACTCAAAACAACCAAAGCCGGAAACCAGTGCCGGCATTCTCGAGTAATGTTCCGGCATTCCGGAACTGCAATTGAAAAAGAGGACCTAATTTTAAACAGTACCGTCATTGTATTTTCTTGAACATAAATGCCGGAAATACTATTGCCGGCATGCTCATTACACAAGATCAACGTCGGAACCAGGAGCCGGCACGGTCGATAATTTAGAAAACACAGCCGGTATATTACTACCAAAATCACTAACTTCTGGATGATTTTCTTGTGGTACCGGCATGCTTCTTTTATAAGTTTCCAAGCCGGAATACAGTACCGGCGTGCTGGATAATTTATATACCACGCCGGTATTTAAGTTCAAAATTCTTTAACTCCCGGATGTTTTCACTGTGGTATCGGCATGGTAAAGTTAGGAGTGAACCATGCCGGCGAAATATTCCATAGAATATTTGGTGGTAGGCAAAAAGTTAACTGCATGCCGGCATGTAATTTTTGGTTGAAGACCACGCGGGTAAATGTTTCAAAATGGGGGATATTGTTAGCCGACATAAAAATAATATGAATACCATGACGGTATTCATGGTGCTGGCATGGTATTCATAGTATTTCTATGCCGGCACATAGCTTTTTCAAAGGAAAAAATGGCATATTCAAAAAAAAAAAAAAAATCAAATTTTCGCCCTCTTAGCAGCATTACCTGTGTATTGGGGATGCTTGTATGTTGAACTGGTTTAATTTCTTGGGTTGGTTCTTCAACATACACTTCATACTCACAAAAATCATGATCCAGAGGTGTTGGTTCTTCATATAATTCCAATTGTGAGTTGTTATCATTAACCGAAGATTGAAGATATGCTTCTTGTTGTAGTTGAGCTAAAGATTCAGCAGCTGCAATTCTCTCCTTATAATCATCTTCCATTTTCACAAAAAAGTTCCCTCTCAAAAAAAAATTTCCCTCCTTCTACTCTCATCTCACTCACACAAATTCAAATAAAAAATATACACTAATCTATCCCCCAAATACTTAAGATTTTTACTAATTTTAATTAACCACTAAATCTGATTAGTGAGGGGTAGATTAGGAATTAAAAAAAATAGATAAGGGGTGACCCTGATTTGATATTTGGATCCAGTTTTTGTCCTTTTACTCTATTCCCCAATTAGTGTTGATATCCCCAATCGCGCGTTCTAAAAAGATCATGTAAACTCGGTGTAATTATATGCAATAATCTTAGTTGAATTGATTTTTTTTTTTAGTTATAAATGCCCGAAATTAATATAGCAGTTTTCTTTGTTATTTCTAAAAAAAATTCCTTACAAAAGATTTTAAAAATATAAATCTTATTATTTTGTTTCATAAATATGTTGAATTGATTTTTTTTATTATTTTAGTCATAAATGTACGAAATTAATACAGTACTTTTATTTTTCTGGATTTTTTATAATAAATACATGAAATTATAAAAGATTCAAAAAATATAAATCTTATTATTTTATTCCATAAATATGTTGAATTGATTTTTTTTTATTTTAGTCATAAATATAAAACTAATATAGTAATTTTTTTATTTTCTGGATATTCACAATAAATATATGAAATTAATATAGTAATTTTTCTAAATAATGAGAGCCTTCCGCCGCGTGTGTCCCAGCAATCCACCCAATCTACACCGCACATTGTCAGATCAACGCACCATATCTAACGAAATTTTATCCGACGAATACGAATGGTTTGTCAATTAGCCAATGAGAGCGCGAGGTTACGCTCACCAACCAATAGGAGAGAGGGTAAGCTCCACCAATGCTACTTTTATTCTGGAGTGAGGGATGGTATTGAGTTTTTAGGTTGTTGATACCTCATTTCTCGATCCTCATGAGTGAAAATAATGCGTGTTTCAAACATAAACCTGGTAAACAATGGTGAAAATTTACGGATGCAAAAGTGATTAAAACTCAGGAAGTATAATTTACTTTAGAACACGTGATTGGGGATACTAAAACTAATTGGGGGATAAAGTAAAAGGACAAAAACTGGATTTAAATATCAAATCAGAATCACCCCTTATGTAAGTATTTTACGTAATACCTAATCTACCCCTCATTAATCATGTTTAGTGCTTGATTATAATTAGTAAATTCATAAGATTATTTGATAAATGATTAGTGTGTATTTTTATTTGAATTTGGGTGAGTGAGGAGAGAGTAGAAGCCGGCATAATATTCAACCAAAAAACTATGCCGGTACAAAAGTTGTTTTTTACCTACCGCTATCCAGGGGGTCTGGGGGGCGTAGCCCTTCCCGGATGTCAGGTCGCGGGGGCAGCGGCCCCTAGCAGAGTGCGAGATAGCGTCTCGTAGAAATTTTTTCTGCTTTTGAAATTCAAAACTTATTCCGTTTTGAATTTTTTTTTCTGGTTTTCAGTCAACTTTCGGCACTGTCAGTTAATTCTCGAGCATGCTGATACTGCTACCGGCATGATATGTTGCTTGAATTTATTTGCCGGCACATAATGTAAAGTATTCAGAAAATTGAATTTTTTTCCACTTGACTACCGGCATTGATAGATTTCTATCGAGCATGTCGACACTTAATTACGGCATTGAATGTTAGTTACCAAGCATGCCGGCACCATTTTCTGGCATGGTCTTCATCAATTTCGGCATGGTCTTCATCACTTCCGGCGATGTAATTTTTTTTTCCCGACATGGTCTTCATCACTACCGGCATGGTCTTCATCACTTCCGACATGGTCTTCATCACTACCGGCATGGTCTTCATCTATACCGGCATGGTCTTCATCACTTACGGAAGTTAAAAAGAAAAATCGTTTTCAAAGTGAGGAGCCGGTAGAGAAGGAGAAGAAATTTGAAAGGGACTGGGGAATATTTAGGTTTCAAAGCCCTAACCCTAAAAGAGATTAATAAGAGGTGAAGATGGAAATGGGGGATATGATTTTGTTTTTTGATTTTAAGTTTTTTGATTTTTATTTTGAGTGAAGGGTATTTTAGTACTTTTACCCTAAAAACACCCCTTAGCAGACGCTATTGGTTTGGGGAAGTAATTTATATCCCCCAATTAGTTCAAGTATCCCCCAATCGCGCGTTCTTACTTTAACCCTCATTCATCTACAAATTTTTATAGAAAGACTAAACAAAACCCCAAATCAGCTAATATCACCATAGATGACAATAGAAATTTCAGCAAATCAGGTAAGGTTACCTGAATTGGGACTCTTTCCAGAGGCATGTCTCCATAAGTTAAAATCTCTATTTCACAATGCATATTCTCCTACCATTTCTTTAAAAGGGATGATTCAATTGTCATCCTACAACTGAAATCAAATTATTAAAAACATAAATAAAATGAAATGACTTGCTCGAAATCATGATTAGAAAAAACATGAGCTATGTTAATCTCAACATGTGAACACGGAAATAACGAAGGTATCTTCGTATCCAGAAACAAAGTTCGCAATCATAATGAAACTGACAAAGTGATAATAATATGACTAAAGTAGCATAAAATAGTAAAAGGGGAAACTCTGAACCTTCGGGCTCATCCTTGTTTCATATCATAGGGATTCTTATGATGATTTAAAATATGCATAATGTTAAAGTACGAAGATCATAAGTGCAGAATATAAATGAGACACAAATTTACGTGATTCAGCACTAAGGCCTAAGTACACGAGCGTTGGTGTTTCACTATGTATTCAAAGGTTACAAAGATATTCAAATGACTTTGAGTGGAGAACGAAGCTAGGAGGGAAATATGACTCATACTTACTCTTACAATTTCTCTCTCCTGGGATATCTCTCATTCTTTCTAAAATTGGTCGACCCCCTCTCTCTCCATCAAGCTGGGTATTTATAGAGGTCGAGTATGGGGTCTTCTTTCAGTGACAGTTGTATCCTTATCGTGTCGGTCTCTGTGCTGTCCGACGGTATCTTCGTATTATATCGATGCCTCCAACGGTATCGTTCTGTGACGCTGAGTCGCCTATTTCTTCCCCATATGAAGTTTGACACGTATCCTATGTTCGTAGCATTTAATGCGTGTGGTTGAGTCAGTCTGCACGCTTCAGAAAACTATTGATGCGTGTTTCAGTTGCTCTTCATCTTGTCCGTCGGATCTGGATCTTCCTTGGGATGGTAAAAAGTAATGTCTCAAATCTTTACAGGGTGCTTCGTATTGATCCTTTCGTTAGGTGGTCCTTGATTAGTCGTCGTTGGATCTGCATGATGGTGGAAACATGGCAAAGGATGGCAGCACCTGTACTTCGAGTGTTGCGATGTGGCATCATTGCCTTGATGTCCCTCATGTTGATGTAGTGTACGTGTCTTCTTCCTGACACGTGTACGATCACAAATTATGTGTATACAATTTTCCCCTTTCTTCTTAGTTTGTAAGTGGTCAAAGTATGAAGAAAACTGTCTTCACAGTCTCTTCAATCTTCCCGCAATAACTCCCCTAGGTTTTAGGCACGTTTCCCACTTCTAGTAATAACTTCTCCTTGAATTGCGGGACGATTTTATCATTTTTTGTTATAAATACGGGAGGAGTTGCTAGTGAAATAACTTTTATTCCCTCTTTTATTCTCTTGTCAGTTCAATCTCTTTATTCTCTTTTTCTTAACTCTTCCTATTTCTTGTTCTTTTGATCTTAACTTCTACTGATTCTTCTCTGAACTCGTTCTGATAAGATCTTCAGAAACTTGTTGTTGTCATTGTTCGTTGGTTGTTTATCGATCATCCTCATCTGCTGATAATACTCTTGCTTCAGGTATGATGTTTTTCTTACCGTTATTTCATTTTTGATTGATTTTATCTCTGCTGGTGTCTCTGGGTTTTGTGATGAAGAACATGATATACGAAAGTATATATACTTGCCCCTGTTCTTTATCACAAAACCTAGAACTTCTCTGTTGATCGCTAGAACCAGGTTCTTTCACGCTCTTATGATTATGGTTGAACTAGGGTTTTTAAATTTAGTGGAGTTTATCAAAACTGATTATTTCTGTGGAATCTTCTCATGTGTTTTTGAAAATGCTCCTTATGAACTGTGAGAATCATAGATTTCGTTTTATGATCTTCGTTACCTCCAGCTTCTGACCTTCGTTCCTTTCTCTTCCCCTTGCAGACATGGGTGATCGTCAACGAGTTCCTTATAAAACCCCACCGTCGAGTCCTTACAGGTATCCTTCATCTAGAAGTCCCGATTTATCTCCGTCGAAGGGTGGTTCATCTAGACAATCCAAACCGGACCCTCGTACTCATAAGACTTCGTCTTCGTCAGGCCCTAGAGTTTCGTCTCAAAAGAAGGGGGATCCGCCGAAGGGTTCTCGATATGCAGTTAACCGTCCTTTGGCCAATCTTTCTCTCCAGCGTGCTGAACCGATGAATGTTCAACCTCTTCGTTCGATATCTCCTGCCTCTGCGATGCCTCCCCAGAAATCTAAATCTTCACAGTCCGCCGCTCTAGTGAAAGATTCTTCTTCTAAAGGTGTTATGCCAAAGGTGGATTTATCGAGGAATCTGCCGACCAAGAGAAAGGCTTCGGATATGAGTCCTCCGAAGAAGCCGTCGTCGGTCAAGGTTGTTTCTTCTGAAGTTTCCCCGGTTATACGTAGTGTCTCAGTTTCCAAGAAGAAGGTTACTTTTGAGCATATTGATCTTGAATAATTCAAGGCAAAGCATGGTTTCGAGACCTTTGACGTTAAGTATTATGACCAAGGTGACGATCTTACTTACGATATGATCGTGAACTAAAAATACGACGCCTTTTATTTGCTAACAACCGTGGGGGCCTTCGAAGCCGGCTTAATGTTGCCTTTGTATAAGTCGGGAGATTCCTTTTATTACGACGCCTTGGCCAATCGCGAGGGTTCCACTTTTCACACTCATTGTCGCTCGGTGGTACAATTGAGTGGAAATTATCTTCGGTCGCTTAAAGAGTGTTACCTTCGGATTAAAGGCGAGATGATAATGACTTGTTATACCCCTGACCCAGTGGAAAAGGATTGGTACACTCCTGAAAATTTCAATGCTTCATTCGGAAACTATGTCAACGGTAGGAATTGAAAACCTTGGAGTGTGGGTCTTCGTAAAATGGTCGTTGCCCTGGCGAGATTCGTCTTTTGAGCGAGGTAAGTGATTCAAAGATTCGGTTTGTCCCTGGTACCGAAGGATCTGAAAAACCAAGGCTTTTTCCCAAGAACGAGCGTTTCAAATGCGATCATGATTATGAGTGGCATACCATTGTTATTGAAGTCATTGGTCCTTGGGCACATGGTTGGGTGCCTGGTCAGCATGGATGGCGTCCTATTGTTGGTAGCCAACCTCGCGATGGTGCTTCATCTCGCTATGGTGACTTCTCCCTTGGAAACTAAATTTCGCTGGCATGAACTTCGATTACACCATTGATGTTGCTGATGCGGATGAAGAGGAGAGTTCTGATGCGGTTCTTCCTTCGAAGAGTGTTGCTCCTGTCAAGGTATAATTCCTTATAATGATGTGTAGTTTATGTATGTTTTCCCCTGGAATCAGAAGTTGATCATGTGTTTGTTTAGGCTTCGAAGAAGAAAAGGATCGGTCCCGTTCAGTCTTTTACTGTTGGTGAAGAAGAGACAGATATTCCCGAGGTTAACAGTCCGGTGAACGATGAAGAGAATTCTGATGAGGATGTTACAGATGATGAGGAACGTACTGATGGAAATGTTGGAAACTGATCATGAAGGTGATGGAAATGTTGGTGATAAGAATGATGGTGAGAACATTATCTCTGAGGCTCAAGTGAGCGATCCTCCTACCGAGCCCACGCATGTTCAAGGGAACGAAGATATTGATCTTCAAGCAACAAACCCCAACCAAGAGTTCTCCTTTGGTAAGATTTATTCCGCTGGGGGTCCGGTAGATATTAACGCTGCCATGGGGATAGCTTCGGATTTTTCTTTGCTTTCTCCAAATGATGAATGGGATGTCGTTGTCGAAGGTGATGAGGATAGGGTGTCTGAGGGGGAAGATAGTTCCGATAAAGAGGATGCTGAAGCTCGCGCTTCTAAAGAAGCCGAAGGCAAGAAAGCCTCTGAAAGACAAGGGTCCGTTGCTGGCAATGAAACCACCGCTGGTGCATCTTCTGAGAGCTTCAAGAAGGCCGTGATGCACGAAGGGGATGATGCAACCTTTGATTGGTTGATGAAGAGAGGCCTGATGTGTGTACCTAATCCTGCTCCCGAAGTTCCCGGTGAGAAAAGTTCTGATGCCTTCACTCGTCAGAGAATGCAGCTATCGTCCCATGATGATGTTGAAGAGATCTGGGAAAAGAATTTGGGGGCTACCTCAGCCAGCCTTCTGGTCGACCCACCTTCGTCCATTGCTGACATGATGGGCATAGCCGATGGGTATCAGTATGGTTTCATGATAGACACATTTTTGTGTCTGAATTTTCCTCAGTGTCTCTATTGCTAGTGCTTGATTTTGTACTTATTATGGTGTTTTTATGTTTGTGTAGGTGTTTTTGGAGAAATACACTTGTGTGGAAAAAGTTGCTCAAAAAGTGCTATTTGGACCCCTGGAGGACATTTGCTATATGGACCCCAGATTTGGCTAAGGGGCACCCAAGGTTATGTGTAGCCCAAATTCATCCTCAGCACCCAAATTTGTCCTCAACACCCAAATTTGTCCGCAGCGCCCATCTGTTATTCGCACCCCAGAAAAGGATAGGGGCACTTCATCTTCAACATTTCAAAAATAAAAATGGCGGGATTACTAACAGTTTTCAGTTCGTTATTGGAGGGATTATAGTGTGATTCAATGGCTAAAATTTCATTGGAAGACTTGATTGAGCGTAACAGGCATGGTATGATTGGTGGTTTCGATTAAATTTGGCTAGATTTTCCGACAGATAAAATATGGCAATTCGTACACCGGAAGGAGATTTTCACGAGATTACAGCAAGTTAGACGTGCGCTGCTCATGTTTGGATGGCACTCGGTCTCTGCAGAAGCGTGGAGAAGTTAAATAAGGGAGATTCTTAAGCTGTAGACGCGTGAAGTTTTAAAACAGGGAATAAAATTTCCGTATCTTGCATGGGAATATTTTCTCATTGATTGCCGGATTATTTGGAGTTATGCGGTCTTTTTTCAGTCCAATTGAGTATTTAAGGGTCTATGGGAGCCAGTAAGAGGTGATGGAGAGTTTGGGGGAGATTAGAGAGCTGAAAATCAAGTTGCAGGAAAACTGTTTTCTGCTGGTGCACTGAAGAACACGAAGAACTTTAGACGCACAGAGACAGTCGTTTATCAACAGTGACAACGACACACATGCATGGTCGAGAATCAGCGACAGTACTCTGTTCTATCGTTCTTTTCAGTTTGTAACACTTATAACTGTTGCAAACTCAGTTTTTAATATTTTCTCTCCATTTCATCTTTGTAAACAATCTTTGAAGCAATGAACAAATATTTTGAGCGTGTTTACACAATGATGAGCTAAACCCATCTTCTGGGGTGAAGGAGGAAGCTATTTTACCAATGAAAAGTGGTAATCTCTAATTTATGCAATTATTATATGATTATTTGCCTAGATAAATAAATTGATAAATGGTTTTTGTTAAACAATCGTCATTTCAATTGATGGAGCATGCTAGCCTAAGGTTTTGATGTCCCATATTTTCGATCTACAATTGTTATTTCTAAAAAATCAAGTATTGCAATATTAAGAGTCAATTTGAATACATGATTTGCATGATTATAATTAGAGAATATAAATCACTTTGATATTGGTAAATAGTGGATTCCATAGCCCCAGTCTTCTCCATATTTTTCATATCATTTTTATTTAAGTTTGCTATATTTTTAGTCTTAAAAATTAAATCTAAAATCTATTGCTTTCACAGGTCTCAACGAACCTATTACTACAACTCAATTTGAAATCACATCAGTTTTTGGCGCCGCCGACGCGGACTTGTCTTTGGGATAGAGCTTTTTAGATTTTTTTTTAGGTTCTTATTTGTTTTTCATTTTTATTTTATTTGTTCTTCTTTACATTTCTGGGTTTTTATCTTTTCCTTACAGATTTTGGAATTTGGAGCAAAAGAAAAATTTGCCAAAGCTTTTGGTGAATACTTAAAGATTTGGAGTAAAAGCAAAGCGAAAGGAGCGAAAGAAAAGGAGAATAAAAATTAATTAAAAAAAAAGAGAGAGAGATAATATTTTTTTATTTTTTTAGTATTTCTTTTAGATTATCTTTTTCTTTTGGACTTTATTTTCGGACTTTGGACTGTGGACTTTGGGACTTTATTTTTATTTTTTAAAACCCTACGAAAGGGTAGTTTAAATATAAACTGTTTGCAGAGAAGAACGACGATTACGATATCGCCTCGGCCCCTCGGGTTCGTACATGATATATGAGTCGTGGCCCGAGTCGACTTCAGCGGTTCATCCCCCGTCTGGTACGGGAGGTAAGTTTGTCGAAACACTCGTGAATCTCCTGTCAGCGAGTTACTGTATTCCTTCGTTTGCATATATGCTGAGGATTTAAAAACGACTGCTTTAATTTCCTAGGAAAGGGCAAGGACTGGCCATACAAGATAAGGGTTCAGATTTCATCACCGTTCCCTTCTTGCCCTCCTTAGGAAAACGAAACCAAACGCGAGCCTAAGCCTAAAACTTGACTAGAACGAGACCTATAGGGTAACGAACTTAATAGGAAAGTCATTCGAAAATATTGGTTACTCTTTGAAGCATGCTTCAAAGTTCATGATGGTTTCTGTGAGTTGAATACGCCGCCTTGTAATGCCGGTGAGGCCTTGGGTATCAAAGCTCCATTGAGCTTCCCTCGTCTCGATTCAACTTACTTAAACTCGGATTGATTCCAGAGGGGTTTGCTTAAATTGTAACGAATTCCCTTTCGAAGGATTAGAAGCTGGTCTAGAAACAATCTAAGTGGAGCCATCATGCTTTTTGTTTGCTAGAAATCTTTAGGTTTGCTTTGGTAGAGTCAGCCTTGTTTGTGTTTGCATATAACTTCCCTTCCTCTTAGGATTTATTTCTTTTTCTTTTGTTTTTCTAGTGTATGCCCAAGGTTATTAAAGAGCGGTCTTGGAAAAGAAACACTCTAGGTCGTTTGATTAGTGATAAACCTAGTAGTTCTTCTTGTGAAAGAGGGGAGCTCGAAGACTCTTCTTTTGAGAGCCTTGTTTTTGGAAACTTCAGTTTTGAGAATCTGTCTCTCCATGAGGAAAATACCCCTAGTACTTCAGTTGTGCCAGCGATGGCAACTTTGAAAGATTACATGTTCCCAACTAGGTCCACCCGAGCTTTGTGCATTAAATTGCCAGCCACTACGGCTAATTTCGATATAAAACTTATTATTCTTCAGACGATCCCTATATTCTTAGGGAAAGATGATGAGAACCCTTATTTTCATATTAGGGACTTTGAGGAAATTTGTGGGACAATTAGAATAAAATACCTTATTGATGAAGTCTTGAAACTTAAGATGTTTCCCTTTTCCTTGAGAGATAAAGCCAAGACCTGGCTGAACAACCTACCATCTGAATCGATTGAAACATGGTAGGAACTTATTGCTGCTTTCTATATGAAATTCTACCTTAAGCATAAAACTGCGTCTGTTAGGCAGAAAATTAATGCTAGTGTGCAACAAGAGGGAGAGTCTCTTTATAGGTTCTTAGAGAGATTCAATGATCTCCTATCCCAGTGTCCTCACCATGTATTTGATAAGATGAAACTTGTAGAGATTATTTATGATGGTTTAGACTATTCAACCAAAGCCATGGTTGAGTCTATGTGCGCTTCTCGTTCCTTATCCATTAGAGTTCTTATCTTGATCATCTTCAGGTTTTCTTCGATCCCTATATTGATCTCCTTCGTGGGTTCTACAGGTGTGAATGTAGGCTTCGTTTCCCCAAGGAGAGGGACGTTCTTTAATTTCTATTTGGTAGGATCTTCATCCCCCTTAGCCATTGAAGTACCTGCTTCGGTAGTTAAGACGAGGTTTTCCTTCGTTAGGCTCTTTCCTAAGATTTATTCGAGATAAAGGTCAATTGCCTTATCCTTAGAGGTTGCCTTGTTTTTGTTTCTGCGGGCCTTCCGCTGCTCATCTTGATCATTATTGAGTTGGTTTTGTAGAGCTTGGAATTCTCGGGCGGTGACCTGATCTCCCTTAATTTCCATTACCCCTCCGGGTGTTGGGAATCTAAGGTATTGGTGATATGTTGCTTCTACTCCTTTGAGTTTATGTACCCATCTTCGACTGATGATGGCGTTGTAGGGAGAAAGAGCGTCTACCACACTGAATCGGGTTTTGATCTTCATCGGGCCTGCCTTTACTTCTAACACAATGTATCCTAGAGGCTTCGTAGGTGCGCCGTTGAATCCATAGATGGTATAGTAAGAAGACATCAGTTGCTCATCATTCAGTTCCATTCGTTTGAACTTATCATAAAACAGAACGTTGACTGAACTCCCTCCGTCAATCAAAATCTTCTTGACGTTGCATCCTTCTACTGGCAACGTGAGAACTAAAGGATCGTTGTGGTCCTCCATATCTTCTTCGATATCTTCAGCATCGAATGTCATCGGCGCGTTCATCCATTCTTCGCGCACGTCAACTTCGAATCCGTCAATCTTATATAGCTCGCAGTAATCCTCAAATTGTTTTCTTAGTCTTTTTCCTATCAGGGCAGTCAGTGAAGGGCCGTTGGATTCGGAGCATGAAATGGTATTGAGAGCTCGATTACCCTCGGGTAGTTGGACTTGCTTGCTTCATCTTGCCCTATCATCACTTTCTGCCTTCTGAACATATTGCTTGAGGTCACCAGCGTCAATCAGCTTTTGGATCATTATTTTGAGGTTCTTGCACGTTTCAGTCTGATGTCCATTGAAGCAGTGGTACTTACAGTAGTTTCTTGACTTCTCAGACCGGGGTGGCTGCTTTCCTTTGGACCAAGGCCACTCTAAGTTTTCTCGATCCTTAGTCTTCCTTAGGATGCGAGTGTGATTGGTGTTTAGCTTCGTGAAAACTTGGTTATCGAATTTTCCGTCATCACGCCGCCGATCATCCCTTCGTCCTCTCTTATCTTCGTTGGAACTTCGACCGAATTGCCTCTCTTGGATCCGCTGTATTGCATTCAGGAGATCAGGAATGGTGCGAAAATTTTGATTCCACCATTTGATTTTTAGTTGTTAAGTGAAAATAGTTTTTTCTTCTTCATGAGGTGTTCCATAAAGGATTAATTTACACATAAATTGAAATTACAATTACATCCGATAGTCATGATTCTCATGAATAGTGAAATCCTCCACGAATAAATGCTTAAAACGATCGTATTGATCGACAGGAACGCCTTGAAGGCTACACTTGCACATAACACGTAGCTGGAAATAAGAGGATGCGCATAAGAATAAATTTCCCCTTGCTGTATGAACTCGGAAGGAACAATTCGGGACTAATCTGTGGGAATGTGGTCGTGTGAAGCAAGCGAAATAAAACGCCTAAATCTCCCGCTCTGCTTCTTCCCTCCAAAGATTTTGCCCTAAATTTTAAGCAACACAATACCACTACGGATTTGTCTCTGTAGAAAGGCGTCAAGTCTTCGATTAGGTTTTTCTTGCTTCTTCACGAGGTATTAGTTTGTCATAGCGGAGAAGACATGAATCGAAAGAAAGAGCTTTGCACACACTTCTTGCGTGGAAGGTAATAAACCTCTGAGGTTTTCTGGCTATACTTAAAATTATCAACCCCATGAAGAACATGAATTTGATTTCCTGATTTACTTTTACAGTTGCCGATTGGGTGATCGGTGTAATTTCTTACATGCAAATCAACAACAATCAAAACCTAATCCCTTTGAATTTGGATCACAATCTTCAAACACGAATCAGCAGCAACAAAAACCAAATCCATTTGGATTCGGTACACAGAGTAACTCCCAGTTAAATGTGCAATCTGATTTTGGTTCCAAAAATCAGAATCAGTTCAAGGTTTTTTTTTCCTTCCTTTTTTCTGATTTCCCTTTCTTTGAAGAAAAATTTATTTATGATTGCTAGTCTTTGTTGATAGTTTATTTACACATTTTTTCTGTTTCTGGGATTAGCCGTTTGATAACAAATGGAATCGTTCCTCATCAACAGCTTCAACAAACCCTGCACAGCCTAGAAAAGATGATAAGCAAACCCAGCTGGCTACCCATAAGTGAGCTGATAATTTGTCCCTTCCTGATATATGTTCCTTCTCAGGCTACAATTTGGATAGTGTCCCCCCTGAATTAATGTTGATTTTGATGTATGCATATGTTAGGTGTACAGATCCAGAGTTGTGCAACCGCCAAATTGCTGAGGATTTCCAACAAGAAAGACCACTTTGGAAGCTTACCTGTTATGGCCACTGTAAAGAGTTAGTCATTTCATCCTTATTTCTCATGCAACTGATAATTATTTAATGCCTCGATGTAATTATATTAGCCTAGGATCCTTTTAAGACATTTTAGTTTATTCGACGCACCACAAAAAGAAGATGATGTATGTTTTCGCCTTTGTTTGAAATAGTCTATATGTAAATATAGTAATAGTACCAAATAACAGGTCAACCCTCGTTTTTTTTTCTTGCAGTCGGCCATGTGACATTGTCGGTGATATTAGCTATGAAGAAATCCGTGCGGCTGCTTATGATGACGCCAAGAGGGGACTACCCTTACCATCAATTGTAAGTACCAAAAAATAAGAAAGAATTTGATCAGGGCTTCAAATGCTTTCAATTATTATTAAACTTGTTATCTGCTGGGGTAAGATGGGTAGCATGGTAGCATATAGTGAATGAATGAGGAAAACCAGATTGTAAAGATTAATCATCTAATTACACACAGGGAGCATTTCAGTCTCGGGACCCTTGTTTGTTTTTGCAGGTCATGTTTATACTACTGTATGAGATGCTCGCGTATTTCAACCACGTCTTTTAGTCTTGATTGGTTTTTAAGTACGATGCTGAACATCTAGAAAGATGTATATATCCTCAGCAACCATTAACGCTGAACTGGAATTGATGTTTGCATCATCTGTAGTTGTAGGAATAATGTCTCTGGATCAGAATGAAGAAAGGAAATTATAACCAGAGAATAGATTGAGAAATTCACCTTTCACCTTGCACATCCCTCTAAATTGAATGCCATGGTGAGATGCCCACTTATACAGAAGAGATAGCTTTTTTGGTATTGTCTAAAGTTAATAATTAATTTCCCAAGTGGCTTTGACTTTATTTGTGAGTACTTGACTGGAGGCATCTGCAAATACGAATATGTAAACATCTACATTGAGTGCCCATTCCTAGTGTTGGTATAAGAGATCATGCTTAGTGGCTTTTATGCTTTCCAATGAAGGCACAGGGTGTGGAAAGACCTGCTTCGAAATGAGCAACTTACACCTGTTACAACACTGTTCTGTTTGTTGAGTTAGGATATACGTCGAAAAATATTGAACTTAGTGGGATCTTTACCTATGGACTTTAGAAGGGAAATCTGTAGAGCTGGGAGTTGGGTCTTTGGAAGTAATTCGGTTCAAGCTCTTTTGACATATGAAGGGAAAGTTGAAATGACTTATTTTCTAATCATCCATTTATCTTGTAGGCTTGGGCCCTGTAGATAAGATAACATCATGTCACAATAGAAACCAACTTTAGTGTACAAATCATGCTGGTTATAGTGGCACTTCATTACAATTCAGATGCCTACAGAGGAAGAAAACTAAGACATTGCCGCATTGTGTCAAGTTATTTTAATTGTTATTATAGCGAGTTATCAGTACATTTTGCATATGCGAAGCGACGTAAAGGTTTTCCCACTCTCTATTCAATATTAAATGTTTATACGACTATCTGTGTCTTGGTACAGGTTGAAAGAGAGAGGAACCTCCTGAAAACCAAGATACTTGAATTTGAGAACTTATTGCGTAATCCTTATGTGATATCAAATGCTGTTACTGCTGGACCAAGCTCATTTCCTACAACCAATCTCAGTGCTCCACCATTGAATGGTCAGACTAATGTGCCTCCTACAGTCTCAAGTTTTAGCCAACTCGGCACTTCTTTGGGACCCATCCTAAGGCATGCCAACCTACTCGATGTCGCATTTTGAAATTTGGTAGATCTTTGACGAATTATTATCTCCTTCGGATTTTACTCATGTGTTTTGGTTACTGTTTTACAGCAAACCTGCACCGCCGAATATGACATTTGGGCAACCAAGTGTATTGCAGAACCCCAACCAAAATATGGGTGGATTTGGGAATAGCAACTCAATTTTTAGAAACCAAGGTATATTATTTGCCTTCTTATGCTAATTTAAAGGTTTAGTCTGTCTTTTCATTTCTAGTTGTACTGCAACAGCATCAGGTGGCCAAAAATCGATGCAGCCATTTGGAAGTGGTAACAGCATTTCCAACTTCAACAGTGGTTTTGGGAGTAGAGGAAACAATCCATCCACAGTTCCCTTTCCACCAACATCACAGCTCCCAAGTTCTTCTTGTAATCAGTCACCCTTTACATCTAGTACATCTAGATCTCCAGTGCCCAGTATGCTTGCACAAGCATCTATGTGAGATTTGCCTCTATCTTTTTGTTTGTCAATTTTGTTTCGCTGTCTATATCCGTTAAGGAGGCGTTGTTGATTTCATGTTTTAAATGATTATTTCTGATTTACTTGGATGTTAAATAACTGAACTCTGAAGTTTCTCGTTACTTCTGGGATGTCAGGAAAACAGGAGGTGTTTCTGTGAATTCATCTATTTGGTCGAAGGAGGAGTGGACTCCTGGAGAGGTGACAAATCAACCCTTCTCCTATTTATTGAGATTTCATGGCAGTTATGATTTGCAAATTCCTTTGTTAATGATCAAAAATTAGAAAATATAAATGGATAAATTTGTATGGAATTTTATGAAATCTGGTGTTATGTTGCTATGCAGATACCAGAAGAAGCACCTCCTGCTGAATACATTTATTGATTCATCCAGAACTGCTCGGAAAGGGGAACCTTGTTGGAAAACATGTTTGTTGTATATACTCGACATACTTAGTCATCTGCTCGTTGGTCTTCTCACAAACCAGGAAGCTTTTCCCTGAATTCCAGTGGAAAACAAAATCCCTAGGCCATTCCCCAAACCTGATAGAATCGTAAAATTCCAACTTTACGTCACATTGAAATGGTTGTGAAATTTCATTTAATGTGGATTTTGATGATTTTGGTTGCTTAATCTTACTAATATAAAGAAAAGAGGGAATTTTAGTACGACCTCAAATTTTCCGTGTGTACTTTCTATGTAGTCCGTTGGATCAGATGATTTAAAACATGGGATTTGTTTGAGACCGTTCATGATAAGGATTTCGGCATGTTGTCCTTTCTTTATCTGCTTCCGTATTTTTTACGGAAACCAGCAACATATTCACCACTTTTGCCGAGAATCTGAGCTCTCTTTTTCAATTTTATCTGATTCCGAAAGTTTGATGCATCAATTTCAAATAAAGTTTTTTTTTTCCGCAAATAATGGGTTCTGCTTCAAATTTCGTTATCTTCACTGATTTGAGTTGATTCAGATGATTTGGTTTCACAACTCTGGGGTTTTAAACATCAAACTTTTCGCCAGAATTCCAAATAGGTAAGTTGGATCGTCAATGTATGTTAAGATCTACCTGATTTTTATTCTTCTTTGATGTTTGCTTCAATTTGAACCTGAGCTGTTTGACAAAATACCAGAACGAAAATCATCATCTTGGTTATGTGGGAGTCTCTTTTGCCACCACTAAATGCGCTAATTTTCAACCGGGCATCCAGTTTAATTTATTTTTTAAGTTGATTATGCTTATTCAATGTTCTTTCGTGGGAATGATATTCTCTGAATTTTGTAATGACATAAACTAAATTGCATACTCTGTTGTTAAGGTGATCACTGGTGGAGTTAAGTCAGGCTCAACCATATCATAAAGTGAGCGTAGGGTTCATCCTAAGTAGATTCCATGTACCAGTGTATGAGTAATCTCCCCTGGCAAGTTCAAATTTTCGTATTATTTCGTGTACCAGTTTTCATTCTGGACTTGGAAGTTGGAACAAACAATGTTTTGGAACCTTAATTAAGTAGCTCGCTTGCATTTAGGTTTTACTCCATGTGAATTAAGTTTAGGTATGGATGTTTTCGTTGTGTATGGTTCCGTTTTTCAGATGATTCTTTGAGGGTATGCACAAGTTGTAACATAAAGGTGGATGTGGTCTAAAATGGGCTACTGCAAATGCGTGTTGAGATGTTTGGTATCTTAGATACATCTTGCCATCAAGTTTTATGAAACTAGATATAGGTATTTGTGGGATTACAATAACTAAAGTGAATATTGCAGCACGTGGTTATATATTTTTGAGATGGGAAGCACATACTATAGGCGTGCCATCATAAAACAGTGGTGATAGAAAGAACTGATTCACTTAGAGAAGGGTTGGGCAAGATGATGTTCAATTTCCATGCACCTCAAATGAGCTTGCTTTTATTGTTAGACAAAGTGCAGCAGAAACTATAGTAGGATCAGAATAGATACATTGCGTATATGAAAAAGTGTAAATAACTCTTATTTCATTGATACTTCATCTTCGGTCATTTTTATTGCGATATAATTTAGCTCAACCATTAAATATAGATCATTTTCAATTCGTTTTAATACATTCCATTACCTTAAAAAATTGGTGTGTATTAGGCTTTATCAAAACAACCAAATCGCTTTGACCTTTTGGTAGTTTGTGTGGCAATTGAATTTAACCACGTAAGTGGTGTATTGATTGCAACTTTGATGTTACAGATTATGAGGTACTTTTCGAGTGCAGAAAGAAAACTACATTTATGGATGTTAGTTGGTGGTCTTTTAGTGCATGGATACAAATAGTGTACTGCTTTCAAAGGGGAACTTCTGCAGAAGAAAATTGTTAGTTTGCTAGCAACAATCCAAAATTATGTTTTACAGGTCTTAGAACGGAGGGACATCTTGGCAAGTCCGCAACTGCATCGGGTTTGCGTCTTTGATTCAAATCAAAGTCATATGGGAACTCAAGAAAATGCAAGTATGTTAACGTCAAGTGGTCCCACGTCGAAGAGATATTGAATTATAGGGATCTGTGTGCATCAGAAATAGATGTCCAATCTTCGTTCAAACTGCAGGGGAATCGCACGTGCAAATTTACTAGAGAGAAAATGTTTGGAGCATATTTAGCACATTGGGTTTTGGCGCTTTCTTTGTTTTACCTCCAAGGTACGTACTTCTTTTTCATTATGTTTGGAGCATATTTAGCACATTGGGTTCTAAAAGAAAATGTTTTATCTTTTGTTTGTTTTCCCTCTTGAAATGTGTTAACTTGAATTTAGATATTAAGGTTATGCTAAATCATCTGTCTGCCAAAGATTGTAAGAATTAGTGTATGTGTATTACAGGGTTCATCGCCAAAACCCACCTTATTCCCCTGAATTTTTATTATCGGGTGTCCTCTTCTTCTGTCATTGATACTATTAATGGGTTGCCTAGAGAGAAAATGTTTGGATGATATGGTTGTATTCTTAGCTTATCATATTTACTTCAAAAACAAAGGTGGTTTAGTTAATCAAATTGGTGAATTGACAAAAAAAGGTATTTCAGAGTTACAGTAAATAGCTTTCATTCAATCGTTATTAGTCTTACTCTGAACATAAGTGGGAGAAAACAGATCATTGTAGGGTCACCAAGGCATGAATATCTAACAATTGTCCTATAACTTTCACCGACAATGTGTAGTAGACATCACTGTTAGAAATATAAGGTTGCTTTGAATTTTCGTCCGAGAAACATCACTACACATGAATGCCACCTGATTCTCACACTCTTTTGATCCCAAAATCACGTCTTATTTTTCGTAGTTTGGTTCATGACTGCAGAGCACATGGAAACTACTGGAACTCGCTTTGTTAATCAGAGACCAAACATGACTGCAGAGCAGATGGCCATTCAAGACAAAGCATCCATAGGTAAAACATGACGGAGGAGCAGAGGTCTACTGTACGCGAGCATGATCGTATTCGAGCCGCCAAGGAAAAGTTGAACCTTCCTTCAACAACTACATGCAACAATGCTGCACACCTGTTTGAACGTGTTACACAACAAAATGTGCAGACATAAGTTGAAGGGTATGTGGAATTAGAGCCTCTAACTCCTAGGCTATACACGAAAAATACAAAATTACGGAATAAACAGAACGGCAGGCGCATAGTGCGTGCGTGTTATCCTAGTATGCATAAAAATTTGCTCCTACCAGTGACGAGAAAAGAATGTTATGGTGCAGTAAATAGAAAAGGAGAAAACTAGGGTTGATGAAGAGTTCTTAAGTTAACTGAAATAGATATCATTTCAATAATAATAAAAACTGCCTGCACAAGAGAAAAATCTTACAAGATTGCTAATGGGGATACTAAATTGCTTGGGGGTGTACCAAAATGCATATAGGACAACGGTTGATCTTTGCAGCCGAAAAAGTTTAGTGCCGGCATGGCTGTAGCACAAATACAATGCCGGCAGCATCCATATAGGTATGGTATTCATGGTACAGCCATGCGGCCAATAATATCCCCACATTTTGAAATGCATGTCGGCATCGTCTACAACCAAAAACACTGTGCTGATAGAAAAGTTAATTTTGATGTATTGGCAGCCTTGGAATCCTAGGATTTCTTAGATAAGAATCCTAAATAAAGATACTCTAAATCCTATCAAAAAACTCAGCTAAAAAAAGAGAAAGAAAATTAATTATGCTCCTGCATCAGAATGTCATTATAGTGATTCAGAAAAAGCCTCGCTAATTTTCAGATTTCAAAGCCATTATGTCTTGTTCTTTTTAAGTCTTTTAACCCATCCAAGTCGAAAAAATCATTTGTTGTAAATGTTGTTGAATTTTCGGGTTACCATACCCTTGCGTATTCCATGCAACAATTTTCACGGTTTAAAGAGAAAAAAGCTACTATTGAGCAACTTACCAATTACTAACTGAGCCTAAATCAGGTAGTTATAGATGTTATCAAGATCAAAGTCTAACAAGTTTTCAGAGTTGACAATGTCATCTAGGTCACAGTGAATTAGAAGCAGATAGCAGACAGTCTCAAAAAACTTAAAACAGAAACAAGGTGCAAAGAAACAGTTAACTGTGGATGATAACAAAGTATATCCTAGCTAAGTTTCAGAGTTTACTATGTTATATATGACAAATTGAAAAGGCTAATAGCAGGAAATCACAAAACGAGCATAGAATAATTCAGAAAATTAAAAGCTCAAAGCAGAGAAGATTTAAGAGAAAAGACAGAAAGAAGAAAACCTGGGTCTCGCTGCTTCTTTCATTGGCAGTCTTCATCAGTGCTTCAATATTCTCATCATATGGAATCGTCTTAGCCGAAGGTGGATCCGAATCAATCGCGAAAGAACCATATTGGTTAAAATCTTCATTGACTATGAACTCCCCAGAAGAGATAGAAGAAGGAGGAGTAAGAAAGCTTTTAGAAGACCCACAAGAAATTTTGATTTAGAAACAACAAATTCTTAAGACGATGAAGAAAAAGAGATAATGAAAGCAGGTTTAGGTTTTGCATCTAAAAGAGGAGTATGAAAAGAATCCTCAGAAGAAGAAAAACCAGATGTGGTCTTCCTTTCAAAAACTAAATCACCTAGAACTCTAATGAAAAAATTACTCTCCGACTTTCCTAATATTTATCTAATTGATCCTAGAGGCAAAGCTGGTGGCTTAGCTTTGGCTTGGGTGGATGGTTTCCACTCTGATATTGTTTACGAGAACAATAACAATAACGTGATAAATGTACTAATAAAAACAAACTTTTGTGAATAACTATGGCTGTTAACTGCTTTTTATGGTAGCCTTTATAAACCTAAAATTGAGTCGTGGAATTTTTTAGAAGAAATTGGTGAACAAGTAGCTCACAATAATATGGTTTGGGTTGTAATCGGTTATTACAATCAAATTACAGACCAAAGCGTAAAACAAGGGGGCGTGCCATTCAGTATCATGGAAGCAGAGCCTTTCAATAGGATTTTGAATGGTGCAGGGCTCATTTACCTAGGTTTTAAGGTAATATTTTCACATGGAACAACCAAAGAGAAGGTAATAGAAACATACAAGAACGACTGGATAAAGCTTACATAAACAATGAATGGTTAGTTAGGGATCCCGATTCCTCTCTAACTCACATGCCTCATATAGGATCTGATCACATCCTTATAAAACTAGAAATAACAAATGTTTCATTCATAGGTCAGGATATCCCTTTCAAATTTTTTGATACTTGGCTTTAAGAAAGCTCATGTATAGACCTGATCCATAATACTTGGGACACTTCAATGATAAATGTAACTGGAGTTGCGATCAAAAATTTTAAAATATTAGGAGAAAACTTAGCAGACTGGAGAAAAGTTGTTTTTAGAGCACCTGACAGGAAAATTAAGAAAACCTTGAAACAACCAAAAATTCTGAACGCTTTATATTCAAATACCCGATATAAACATGAAAACATAAATAAGAAAACTCTAGAATTCTAACAATTATACGACATACGAGAATCATTAGCAAAACAGTTGTCAAAGGACAATATAGTTAACTTCGGTGAAAGAAATATGAAATACTTTCATATCAAAACCCTAAAAAGAAGAAAAAGGAACAAAATAGACCGTTTGACTGATAATAACGAGTTGTTTTAAATAAGGAACCATTAATTGCAGACCTTTTAAAAACTCATTTTAATGATTTGTTTATTGCTACTCTCGCTTCAACTGATCATGAGATATTGAATCTAATACCTTCCATAATTTCTGATCAAGATAACATTGAATTAATGACTGTCCCTACTGAGACTGAAATTTGGGATATGGTAAAATCTGTGAAATCGAATAAATCACCGAGGCCTGATGGTTTTCCATTAATTTTCTTTAAACACAACTGGGAACTAATAGGTTCTCATATAGTAAATATGATCAAAGATATTTTTAGAACCAAAACAATAAACCCAAACTTAATGAAACTTTTTTGTTCCTCATACCAAAAATAAAACATCCTAAACACCCTAATGACTTTATACCTATAGGATTAAGCAATACCCCTTATAAAATCTTATCTAAATTGCTTGCCAGCAGACTAAAGAAGCATCTAGAAAGAATGATTTCACCTTTCCAGTCTGTTTTCATACCTTCTAGACAGATCGCAGACAACATAGTGGTGGCTCATGAAGTCATACACTCTTTAAAAAAGATGAAAACAAAAACGGAGGCCTAGGGGTAAAAATCCCGAAAGCTTTTTACAGGGTGAATTGGGACTTCTTAAATCAAATTATATTAGCTTTTGGCTTTAGTAAAGATTGGTGCAGCCTAATATCGCAGTGTTTGTCCACTGCATCCACAACAATATTGTTGAATAGAATTCCAGGTGACTTTTTTTCCCTTCTAGAGGCCTGAGGCAAGGAGACCCTTTGTCTCCTTACCTTTTTCTGATTTGCATGGAGGCTTTCTCCATATTATTAATAGCAAAAGAAAATGAAAAAAAGATAATAGGAATAAAAATTTCTAGACATTCTCAATCTGTAACTTCTTTTTTGCTGACGATTGTTTGTTGTTTACAAAAGCTAACGTTGCTAGTTGTAAGAATTTACTAAACATCATAAATCAATTCAGTATGGCATCGGGGAATCTTGTCAATTTTAAAAAGTCAGGGGCATTTTTCAGTAACAAAATCCCTGCTAGGTATAAACGAATGATGATAAGACTTTTAAAAATAAAAAAATAGACATAACAGACACCTACCTAGGGGAACCACTGTTTGTTGATAGATCTAATTAAGCTTAAAACCTTTGATAACATAGTCCAAAAACTAGAAAAATAGAGTGCAGAGTTTTAATGGAAGCTCCATGGCCCATCCTAGTAGGTTTGTGCTGATTAAATCGGTAATAACCAGCTTATTCATTTATCAAATGAGATGTTTTATTCTTCCCAAAAAGATCACTTAAAGGATTAATCCAATCCAGAGAGAGTTCTGGTGGGGCAAAGAAAAAAATGTTAGAGGTTGTTATCTTAAATGTTATGAATTCTTATGCAAACCAATAGTTCAGGGTGGCCTAGGTTTCAAAGATGCTAATAAAATGAACCTAGCCATGATAGCAAAGTTGGCATAGAGATTGGATTCTCAGCCAAAAGCTCTATGGGAAAGAATTCTGAAAGAAAAGTACTTTAGAAACACAACTGTCTTTTGCACTAAAAAACATTACAATGAAACTTGAATATGGAAGTGTATCAAGAAAGGAGTGTCTTTAATTCTTAAGTATAGCTGCTGGAAGGTAGGGGACGACCAAACAATAAATATTTGGACAGATAAATGGATACCAGGCCTAGATGAAACTCTTGAATCACTGTGTGGTTCACAGCTAAACTCATTAACATTCGTAGATGAGTTGATTGACTCAACTACACAAAAGTGGAACTATGAAAAAGTTAGAAATAACTTTCCTCAAACTATTTCGGATAAAATTGTAAATATCAAACTTTTTCCAGACATCAATGGGAACCCGAAAAGGGATATCTTAAGATAGCTTTTAACTAAAACTGGACAATTTTCAGTTAAAACAATGTATGACAAGCTGCAAAATAACTCTCCAAATTAGTGTCCTCAAGCTACTGTGTCTCAAAGAATAAAGATTTTATTGTGGAAATACATCCACAATGCTTTACCAGTTAGGAAAATTGCGAGACCCCAAAACTTTTGCACGGGTTTACCTAAACCCATTAGTCAAATTTTGCATTTAAAAGTGCTTGAAATTGATTCTGCCGGTTTCACCAAAGTGGTTGCCTAAGTGCACTACTATATAACCTAGAAACATAAGTTAGTCTTGGACCAAAAATTGTGTATGAAAATCAGCATCACATGCAACTCTCGACATCACTACACACTTGTCCATTAATTGAAAGCACTAAGGGCAGTTTGGTAAATAAAAAAAGAAATCATTTTCTTCTTCTTTGGTTTTCTCTTTCCCTTTCACTCCTGATTATCAATTTAAGATTCTCTAAGAAATCAAAATACTAAACTCTTAATTGTTATCAAAATGTTAAGAACTGAAGGATAATATAACTAGAAAAGTATCAAATTATTGTTGTTTTATAGATCTTGAAGATATAGATACAAGTGAGGTGAAGCCTTCAAGTTAGGGTTCATGTGGAAATTTGGGGGTTTTATCTAAATAATGTTAAATCTCTAATTCTCATTGTTTAAGCATATGGGTTAGTGTTGATTTCTCTATATTCATTTTTTTGTAATATTGTTCAACTACTTTTCTAATATTTATGTGGTTTTGGTAGAAATTAGTTCTTGTGGTTAATCATTTTAGTTGCGTGAGTTTATTTATGTTTGATTTATGTCATACATGAAGAATTCTCATATGGAATTGGTATTGATTAATTCATGAGTTCACAAATGGAAGTTAGTGAAGATGAGAGTTGGGATTTGTTAGTCTTTGAATTTGTATGTGAATGTATCTAAGTGTACAAATTTGTGGAATCCATGCCTTATGGTTAGTATAACATCTTTACAAATGTAATCCATGAATTTGCATGTGTTGGTTCGTGGTCTAAATGCATGGGTTTTTCCTATGTTGATGTAGATGGCTAAGAATGAACAAAATTTTTATTGAAGTTTCTGATTTTTCCACGGAGATAACATATTTGATAGAATGTCTCAAATAACTATTAGTATGCCTGCGCATACATCCTTTTTAGATGTGTGTTTCCGTGCCTATCAGTTAGGATTTAGATAATGTATCCTTCACGAGAAATGTTTATCATGGTGTTTTCTGTTACCTTGTAAAAGGGCATGATGTTTAGATATGTAGATTGTACGTTATGGCCTAAAATGAACAGGTAGTTACAACTGATTTTCCTGAAAAACAGCACGTGACAGGGTTTTTTTGTTGATTTCAGACTAGTTAGATTCTTAATTAGGCCTGAGTTTCTTCTAAGAAATCGTAGAAGGCTGTAAGAGATTTACACATTTATATAACATAAATTTGGCCTTGTACTTAAGAAATTATGTAATTGCAAACATAGCATGTCCAAGCTGGAAAACTGGAAAACTGGGTTGCATGTCAAACCTGTTCGGAGGAAGTTTCGTCCTTCTTAGGCATACAATTAGCTCAAGGTCCCTCTAATGAAATGTAGACCTCTGAACAAGGTTTCAGAATTGATATTAAGTTTTATATTACGAATTATAGATTGTAACTTATGCCTACTCTAGGAACTGTTGATTTTTATTGTAGTTGATTCCGTAATTTGTATTGTAGTTGATTCCATAAGTGCGCTGTCATGAATTTTAACTTATTTTTCGGCAATTGGCCGTCTATGATTTTGGCGAATGGCCGACTCTTATTTTTGGAAACTGGCCAACTCTTATTTTCGGCAATCGACCGTCTCTTATTTTTGGAAATTGGAACCCTTGTCGAATTTTATGAGTATTATGGGATGGGACATATGCTCATAGAATTCTGACCTTAAGACTAATGATATTTCTACTGTGTGCGGGATTATGAATGAACAAAATGTTTACATGAGTGGCTTATTAGAGAATCGTAGCTTGCCAAGCGGGTCGTAACCCGACCCGCTGTAAGCAAAAATTCTCTGGTCTGTCACAGTTGGTATCAGAGCAGTTTCGGTTCAAACGGGACTGTGTGCTTGGAACTCGCCAGTCTTCTACTCGTGCAGCGACTACAGGTAACTCTTTGCACCTTTAGTTTTATTTTGAACTTTGGGACGAATTTCTTTGAAGGGGGTAATGATGTGAGACCCCAAAACTTTTGCACGAGTTTACCTAAACCCATTAGTCAAATTTTGCATTTAAAAGTGCTTGAAAGTGATTCTGCCGGTTTCACCAAAGCGGTTGCCTAAATGCACTACTATATAACCTAGAAACATAAGTTAGTCTTGAACCAAAAACGGTGTGCGAAAATAAGCATCACATGCAACTCTCGATATCACTGCACACTTGTCCATCAATTGAAAACACTAAGGGCAGTTTGGTAAATAAGAAAAAAGAAATCATTTTTTTCTTCTCTGTTTTTATCTTTCCGTTTCACTCTTGATTATCAATTAAGATTCTCTAAGAAATCAAAACACTAAATTCTCAATTGTTATCAAAATGTTAAGAACTGAAAGGTACTATAACTAGAAAAGTATCAAGTTATTGTTGTTGGAGAGCTCTTGAAAATAGAGATACAAGTGAGGTGAAACCTTCAAGTTAGGGTTTATGTGGAAATTTAGGGGTTTTATCTAAATAATTTTAAATTTATAATTCTCATTGTTTAAGCATATGGGTTAGTGTTGATTTCTCTATACTCATTTTTAATCTGTAATATTGTTCAACTACTTTTCATATATTTATGTGGTTTTGGTAGAAATTAGTTCTTGTGGTTAATCATTTAAGTTGCATGAGTTTATTTATGTTTGATTTATGTCATACGTGAAGAGTTCTCATATGGAATTGGTCTTGATTAATTGATAGGTTCATAAATGGAAGTTAGTAAATATGAGAGCTGGGATTTGTTAGTTTTTGAATTTGTATGTGACTGTATATAAGTATACAAATTTGTGGAATCCATGCCTTATGGTTAGTATAACATCTTTACAAGTGTAATCCATGAATTTGCATGTGTTGGTTCGTGGTCTAAATGCATGGTTTATTCCTATGTTGATGTAGATGGTTAAGAATGAACAAAATCTTTATTGAAGTTTCTGATTTTTCTTAACATATTTGATAGAATGTCTCAAATAACTATTAGTATGGATGCGCAGACATCCTTTTTGGAGGCGTGTTTTCGTGCCTATCAGTTAGGATTTAGACAATGTATCCTTCATGAGAAATGTTTATCATGGTGTTTTCTGTTACCTTGTAAAAGGGCATGATGTTTAGATATGTATATTGTAAGTTATGGCCTAAAATGAACAGGCAGTTACAACTGATTTTCCTGAAAAACAACACGTGACAGGGTTTTTCTTGTTGATTTAGACTAGTTAGATTCTTAATTAGGCCTGAGTTTCTTCTAAGAAATCGTAGAAGGCTGTAAGAGCTTTCCACATTGATATATAATGTTTAATTTGGCCTTGTACTTAAGAAATTATGTAATCGCAAACATAGCATGTCCAAGATGGAAATCTGGAAAACTGGGTTGCCTGTGAGACCTGTTCGGAGGCAGTTTCGTCCTTCTTAGGTATAAAATTAGCTCAAGGTCCCTTCTAATGAAATATAGACCTATGAACAAGGATTCAAAATTGATTTTAAGTGTTCTACTATGAATTATAGACTGTAACTTATGCCTACTCTAGGAACTGTTGATTTGTATTGTAGTTGATTCCGTAATTTGTATTGTAGTTGATTACGTAAATGTGTTGCAATGAATGATTTGATCTTATGTCGATCATATTATCCACTGATATATGGGTGGATAACATATTGATTTTTCCGTTCATGTTTCACACATATATCATCTGCTTGATTTTTGACTATGGACCTGTTTTCAAGAATCGTACTACTCCGAAAGGGAATTATGGGCAGTTGACTTGTATCAAATGATTTTTTCCTTACATGTGTGATATCTTTGTTGTGAGAAACGTTGAGTTTCATAATAAAACCCTTAGGAAAGAAAGCAACAGATGCATTGTGAATCCTTGTTTGCTCTGTTGTAAAACGTCACTATGACAATGATAGTCCTCATTAGTTGTAATGCTTTTCCTTTAAATGAATACTAAGAAAGGGTCGACTACGGCACAAGGGCCCCTGGTATAGATAACACATTGTAGCATTATATATGATATTTATGGATTGAAATTCCCTTGAGTGTGTATTATCTATGCACAATTGTATGCAACTGATTTAGTTTTGTATCTTGTTTACATAGTTGAGTATTAGTATATGCTAAGCATTGCTCAAGTACATCGTTTTTGGGTAAATAGAAATATTATTACTCTAATTTAGTGGGAAAATAGAAATGTGAAATTGTCGAACAAGGATTGTTATAGTAACTTGTGGATCATTAGATGCAAGGTGTATTGATGGTTGAAACATATAACTGGTCCTGGTTATTACATTTGTGTTTGTATTCATATTTGATCGACAAATAGGGTATTTTATTAAATGTGGATCAGTATGTAGTTGTCTGCACTAACCGTGTCGACTACTTGGTTCTTATGGACAATGATGTGGTATTTGTCTCATTCTGAATATGATGTTGAGATGCTAGCTCAATTTAGCTGTTTGTATTGATCGATATATTCTCTTTCTTGGTAATAAGTAGTATTACTAACAGACTTACAGACCGAGGTATAGATTTTATGGATTGCAACATAATAAAGATGTATTTTCATATAGCCATAATGTCTGGATCTGTTTAGAATTCACTGACATAATTGAATGAGACATTGTCTATGTGAGCTCTGATTTACCTTAAGCCACTTTCTTGTTTCTTGTTGCTTAAATAACGTTCATTGAATTTTGGGTAGTTGTTGCTCTGCAATTCATATTATTCACTCTAAGAGATAATTATTACTCTTGTGGGTAGTTCATATTATCTAAATAAATATGACGAACTATGGTCGTGCTTGATCCCTTCGATCAACAGAGAGGGTATGTAGGCAGTCGTTATGCGGTTATGCGACTTTGTTCATATCATCTGAAATAGTTTGGTATGTACATGGAAGTTTATACCATATATTCATAGATGATTGCATCTTGTCAAGTATATACCACTGGCAACTGGTCGATGGTGGAGGGTAACCGGAACTACCTTGACATTGGCAATTGGGCATAGAAATTGTTTGAATTGGCAACTGGACGATTCTTATTTTCGGCAATTGGTCGTGTCTTATTTTTCTTATTTTTGGCAATTGGCCGTCTGTGATATTTTGTCAATTGGTCGTCTGGTATTTTTCGGCAATTGGTCGTCGGTGGTATTTGGCAATTGGCTATCTGATATTTTCGGCAATTGGTCGTCTGTGATTTTTGGCAATTAGTCATCTGTTATTTTTCGGCAATTGGACGTCTGTGATTTTTGGTGAATGACCGACTCTTATTTTTGATTTTTCGGCAATCGGCCGTCTGTTATTTTGGTGAATGGCCGACTCTTATTTTTGGCAACTAGCCAACTCTTATTTTCGGCAATCGGCCGTCTCTTATTTTTGGAAATTGGAACCCTTGTCGAATTTTATGAGTATTATGGTATGGGACATATGCTCATAGAATCCTGACCTTAAGACTAATGAGATTTCTACTGTGTGCAGGATTATGAATGAACAAATTTTTTACATGAGTGTCTTATTAGAGAATCAGAGCTTGCCAAGCGGGTCGTAACCCGACCCGCTGGAAGAAAAAATTCTCTAGTTCGTCACAAAAATCCTAGGACAATATATGGATGACATTGATATTCACTGCATTTTCTGTAATCATTCTGTGAATATTTACAACACTTGTTTTATGATTGTTCTTATGCAGAATCTGTATGGATGCTTCCTCCTTTGGCAGGTTTGAGTTTCAACCTCACACCTGATCTTCCTTTTTTGAGCTTATACACTAACTGGATTGCAGGAAAATACACAAACAATATTATTGAAGTAGTTGCTACCAAATGTTGGTTGGTATGGAAGGAAAGGTTTATGAGTGAGTTTCAAGATAAATCTACTTCTAGTCTTCATCTCTCTTTGGTTATTCTTAGACATTTAAAATTTTTGGTCTCCTACTTCTTTGAATCCTGCATCTACTGAAGTTGGCCTTAATCTAACAAACGGTCTAGTCACAAACCCTATAAATAACCCTATTAGGATCGTAAACAATAATAATACTTGGTTTCCCCTGTTTTGAACCAATTCAAGCTTAATTTTGATGCGTCATGGATTGATGAAAATGAAATTGCAGGTTATGGTCTAATTATTCGTTCTTCAGCAGGTACAACTATCCAAGCTGGATCTGGGACCATCAATGCCTCCAGACCTGAAGAGGCAAAATCTCTATATTTTCTTGAAGCATAAAAGTGGGCAACAATCATGAACTACAAAGATTTTTGGATAGAGGGAGATTGGAAAGGAGTTATTGTTTTTGCTCAGGGTCACAACAACACAATTCACTGGAGAAACAAGGCCATAGTAGCTGAAGCTCAAAAACTCCAATAGACTTGTGAGCATTTTTTGGGTATTATTTTCAGCCATGGGAATAGGAATAATGTAGCAGATGTTTTGGCAAAGCAGACAAGAACGTAGGGCCATTACACACAACAATGGAGACTAATGCCATATTTTCTCTTTTCTGCTTTAATTGTTGATGTTAGCTCTTTAGCTTCAAATGTAATCATATCTGAGGAGAACCTGTTGGAGGTTTCTCATATTTCAGTTCCCTACACTGAGATAAGGACAACCAACAGGGAAAATGACTTCTTGTAAGTTTTTGTTTGTTTTCGATGATACTAACTTTCAAAAAAAAAAGTCAAAAAAATCATAAATATTGGAACACAAAAAAAAAAACCTCTCCCCTTTCTAGCTTCTTCTTAAAACCAAAAAAAAACTTTCACCAACATTAAAGCTTGCTGCTCAGATCTAGTCCATTTTGGGATAAATTTGAGCAGGTTTCTTTTCTTTTTCTAGTTTTCTTAGATAGTTAGTAGTCTAAGATAAGTTTATTTATGTTTTTGTTTCAATCTCCATTATTTTTAGGAGATTTTTATGGTGTTCTTGTGGGTGTTTTGTCCATTTTGTTTATGTTTTCTCCTTTATGGAGATTCTTTATGCTCTCTCATGGAGTTTCTTTATGATCTCAATGGAGATTTTAGGTGTTAGTTCAAATATGACGATCAAGATTCAAGAATTTGGGCATATTACTCTGATATTTTTATGAGAATATCTCTTTTTCAAGAAGAAAAACCCCTTTCAAAATGGTTGGATTATAATCCCAAAACCATTCTCCCAATCTTAGGATTGCTTGGTACTCTTGTTAGTAGTTTGTTACTTCTCTTCACAAATTACTCTTTGTTAGTACCTTTTAATTATAATTTGATCTTTGATATTGATGTACTTGAAGTCCATGTAATCTCTAGTTTATCATGAATGAAATTTATCAAAAAAAAAAAACCATCCAAGTCACGAGCTTGTGCGATGTACGTCATTTTTTCCCACTAAACGTTGTTGCACTTAATGTTATATGAACTGTTTTTATCTGAAACTTAAATTTACTGCTTTTGTTAGATGCTTGTTAGGTACTTATATATGAAGTAAAGTGTTTGAACACCAGCTAAGCAACATATAAAAGGAACTATGAAGTAAGTGTTTGAACACCATCTAAGCAACTATATGTTCTTTTAATTTACTTTCAAATTACAAATATTTTCCAAAAATACATAAATATTTTGAAAAATAAAAATTTAATATTTTTTATTTATGCTCTCTATGTAGATAATCCTTTGTAAATATATATAAAATTCACGAGAATTCGATGTATAATTTGAAAGACGTAGTTTTAAAATGTTTATCTTCATTTTTATAAAAATGGCATTCTTGTAAATAAATAATTTTAAATTTATTTCTATTTCAGTCCCTATAAAAATTATTTATTATTTCGGAATCCTTCATTTTAAGTATTACGGTTCATGTTTTCTTAAGCGTTTTAGTTGTTATTGAGCTTTGTTAATCATATTGTCCATATTGCGCTAAACATATAAGTCCTTGTTGCGTTTGGTCAACCAAAACTATTTTGCATTACGTAATTTGCATTTGAAAGTGGTTTTCGGTGGATGACTCACCAAAGCTTGTTGTTTTGTATGTTTCCACCTACATAGATAATTAGATAGCTAATGTCATCGCGGGTCTTTGTAAAAGAAAATGACAATAGTAATAAATTACTTATTTTTTACTCGGCGTATACTTTTTAAAGCTTTCGTGTACATTTCATATGATGTTGTAGTTTGTGTTCTCAAAGTAACCGAAAGGCTCGGCTAGTAGATACAATTAGAACACGTTATCAGCGTGAATAACTCTACGACGATCGACATAGATTTGCCGATATGAAAAATGATAAATATTTTCGATCCTTGCATATTTGATTTATCTTTTCTAATTAGTTATATGTGAGTATATAACACTTTGTTGTGTCTAACTTTTTTTATTTCTTATTTAATTAGGACTAGTTGGACACCCGTGCTACGCACGGGTTTGATTTTTGCTTGTGATATATAGATCTATTGTTTAATTTCATTTCAATACAAACAATAGTATTTAAAAAAACTAATAACTTAAGGTCAAAAATACTAGAAAAAAAAAGAATTCAATAAACTAATAAAAAACAATGTAATTGGAAAATGAATGATCCTAACACAAAAGTTTAGGCTTTTTTATGCAAATGAAGGAAAATAGCAGAGACTAAATACATTTCAAACCTATCCTAATAATACTTCACAAAAACATTTAAATCTCACGTTTTTAAATTTTTAGATTCTGATGCAAATTTTATTTAGGAAGTTGAACCTGTATATTTTAAAGTTAAAGTATACGATTTCAAAGTATGGAAAATCTGGAAATTCTTGGAACAAATATGAAAACTGTAAGGTAATATGAGACTCGTAAGAAACCTTAAACATTCGTCTGAACATGTAAAAAAGGAGTAGTATAATTAAAGAGTCATGTGCTTATCATACAACATCTTTAAAGCCTTTGATATTATTCCAGTTTCATAAATTGATCAAGTGTAGTTGTTCTAGTATTTCATGGAGGCTTTTGTTTTTGTCAAGTGTAGTTGCTCTATATGTTCTTCTGTCTTTTGGTCCACTCAATCGTTTAATTTTTATCTCATTAGCAGAAGCGTGTTTCATATCGTGATACATCATATTTTTTCCAAAACAATCGTTCACCTGCTCATTGTGTTGCGGTCTTTTTCAGGTACAAGTAGAACGGATATGGAGTAATGATTTTCTTTGGTAGATTATATTAATGGTCTCTTCTTGATTTTATTTTTCTCTACCCATGCCTCAAATGTTTTCTATGTAGCTTAATGATCTTCTTTTGCTCTTTCTTTGTTTGATACTGTCAAAATATTCAATTATGAATTGGATCTAGGACATGTAAATTTGTCGCTGAGGCATATACCAAGGATTCAACCTACATACATCAAATCAGGACATATATAAACATTAAGATTTGACTTAAATGTAAAGATTCCTAAATGAAAATTCTTACGATAAATCTACGTTTACTTCGATTTTCTCTCAAAATAATCATTGACTGTGACAAACGCGTGGACCCTTCTTTTAAGTTACCAGCCCAACGCTAAGCAGCTGATGGGCACCAACCGACTATCTTTAAGCCGAAAAATCACAATGTGTCTAGGAGGGACGGGCCTAGTAAGGGGCTAACCCGGGCCATTGCCCGTCCCTAGTTTTGGCCAATAACTTTTTTAGTAGGAGATTAATTTCTTTAAAACTTGTATTTGGCCCACCTTTTATTAAGATAAATCAATTTAGTTTTGGCCCAAATAATTTTTAACCAATGATTTTGTTTAAAAAGTAGTAAAGTTTCTCATCTATCCAGGTACTCGCCCATTTTCGTCTATGAATAATAAGTTTTTTTCTTTAATTAAAATTTGTGGATTTTAATTTTTTACTGGTGGCGGCATATACTCCAGCCCTACCCTGTGAACATTTTTGGGTGTTTCCCACCACTTTAACTCTCAAGTCATTGACGTGACTCCCGACAAACGAAGAGTTACCATAGTAATGATATTCGTGTTCGTCATCTATCTTTAGCACCTTTGCCTTATATTATTATAACATTCCTGCGCTAATTTGATGTGCTCATGTTTCTAACTATCGATGTGCCTCATCTATCGATGCGGCTAAATTGAAAATACCGCTTAGAGAGGATCAATGTATTAGAATATGTAACTTATATGATGGTCTACGGATTTGAAAGTACCACTCGGATCACATGGTTGCGCAAGCCCAATATCCATCATGTGTAATTAAATACCTCTATCAACTGCCAGAAACACACAACTTCCACTTATACATGTCCAAGAGCCTTTAGCCACTGCATATATCTCGCCACATTCAATTATACAGACGCAACTTGTTTTTTTCTTTGTTTATTAGCTTGGATAAAACTAAGTGTCAATGGAAAACTAATTCCAAAAAGATGGGAAAATGAAATAAAAAAGGTACTTTTAGCTAGGCGCCATAAATAAAACAACAAAAACATTTATGCCGACCACAATCAAATATTGAAAGTTGGTTGTAATCTGACGACATAGTGAAAGAAGAAACCAACTGATGTGCAAACAAATATTGAATATTCATAGTGGTTTTGGTTAGCAGTGATGAGCTGTTGATATTCCAGAAAAACACAGTTATGCACCACAATGCGCATGTGATTCACAGTAATAAAATTACTCTAAGAATCAAACTATTTATATTGATCCCCTTTTGAGAAATACCCTCATTCATTGTTAAACGTTAAAACAAATACAAATTGATGCTTTCAAATATTTATAAACTATTTATCTTTCATTCACAAATTTCAAATTTCACAGCTTGTGCTCAAGTTCACGTTAAAGTGATACTTTCAACTGGATGAATGGAGCGCGAGGTACTGTCAATCACCATACATGATTTCACTAACACAAGCCTCAATTTTCCAAACTAATACTTTTTCTTTAAGTCTCCACCGCTGCCAAAATTGTTCAGAATAACTACCTCATGGCCAATAAATAGTTGGTAATACACAAAACTAAATAAAATGCACTAAATAAAAATGCAATGTTTGTAACAGTCTTATGGAGCCCGAGTCAAAACATTATAAATATAATTTTTCAAATTGAAATCATGGATTTAAAATAGGCTATCGACCACGATATTCTATATGTATATATAAAAAATTTACATTTGACCAATAATTTTAAAACACTCGTTAAACATTCTGTACCAAAAACATAGTATGAGCTATCAATGTTATTGGTAGCTATCGACTTAAAGATGCTAAACTACTACTGACTTCTTTAAAATTTATCAAATCTTCATAAGTCCATCTCGACCACTACAATTATTATTACCTTAAAAATTTTCTTCTATCTACGGTTATCAGCATGTACATTTGTCCTATGTAGCTTTCAGCGTGTCGGGGAAGATGATAAAGTAATAGAGTCGATGTTAAATGGTTGAAACATGGCAGCTTAGTTATCAGGGCTGAATTGGGGGCTGTGGAAAAATAATTGGGGATCCCTACTTACAGGACAAAAAAGGTCATGAAATAATAAATGGGGTTATCCCTTATCTCATTTTTCTTAAAATGGCTAAACTACCCCAAATCATTAGTATTAATTGAGCTGATTAGTTGTTAATCTTACTTAATTTGATTTTAATCTTTTCTTTTTCAAATTTTTTATTTGCAATTTCTTTTTTTTTAATTTTTTTTGCCGAGATTTGTATGAAAAATCGTCATGGAGGTGAAGTGTTTCATTGACGACTCTCAAGAGTCGTTACTATTTCAAAAACGATCCTCAAGAGTCGTCATTGTTGCATTGACGATCCTCAAGAGTCGTTAATGATAGAAAAACGACCCTCAAGAGTCGTCATTATTTCAGTGACGACTCTAAACAGTCGTTAACGCACATAAAAGAGTCGTTATTATCTTCGGAAAGTTATTAATGGCGGAAATACATTAAAGGGTCGTAATAGTATTGAATAAGACCATGATGACCCTTTGATGTATTTTTCCTGAGAAGATAATGACCTTTTTATATGCATTAACGACTGTTTAGAGTCGTCATTCAAACAATGACGATTCTTGAGGGTCGTTTTTCAATCATTAACGACTGTTGAGGGTCGTCAATGAAACAATGATGACCCTTGAGACTCGTTTTTAAAATAGTAAGGACTCTTGAGAGTCGTCAATGAAACACTTCACTACCACGACGATTTTTCATACAAATCTCAGCAAAAAAATTTAAAAAAGAATAACAAATAAAAAAAATTAAAACTAAAGAAAATTTAAATTAAAAAAAATTAAAACTAAAAAAAATAAAAATTAATAGGTTGACATGTATCACAATCCCAAGGGTTGGGGTTGTTAAGATATGGTCAAGATATGATATATCTTGACATTGTTGTGTTTGTTATTTGGTTGTAACTGCATATATATTCTTTCTGCATATATCCTAGATATTGTTAGGTGTATCTTTTATTTGCCTTATCTAGTTGTTAGGTGTATCTTTATTTGCCTTATCTAGTTGTGTAAACATGTATAAATCAGGCTTTTGCCTATCAATGAAGATACATAGAATTATTCTCAAAACTACATTAGAATCTCTATGCTCATGTTCATCATGGCATCAGAGCTAGGAAAGATCTGAGAACCAGTTTCCGCTGCAATACAATCCAGAGAAAATACAACCCAGAGAAAACATAGTAATCATGTCAAGAGAAGATTCTCAACCTATCACTGTCCGTTTTGATGGAACCAATTACAATCACTGGTCATTCCTCATGAGGAGTTTTCTTAAAGGAAAGAGTATGGGGAAGTATGTCGATGGTATAGAAAAGAAACCTACAACAAGCAGTTCTGTTGAAAAAGGGAAAGAAAATGAAACACAGAAAAAGGATCCAAAAGAAGAATGGGAGATTAACAATCACAGGATTCTCACTTGGATTGGAAACACAGTCATTCCTTCCATAAGCATGCAACTCACAAGTTTTGAGGTAGCCAAAGATGCATGAGATTTTCTTTCGAAAAGGTACACCCAAATCAACTTTGCTCAGAGGTATAAACTCAAACAAGATATTATATCTATGAAACAATCGCATGATCAGTCTATTTATGTTTTTCATTCTGAGATGTCTTTAATATGGAATCAATTAGCACTCATGGAACCAATATGGACCGTAGATTTGGAATTGTGGCAGAAGTATAGAGAGGAAACACGTTTAGTTCAGTTTCTAATGGCTTTGCGTGATGAGTTTGAGTCTGTTAGGGCATCAGTCCTTCATCGTTCACCTCTTCCCACGGTGGAAGTTGCTTTGTCTGAACTTATTATAGAAGAAACAAGGAAAAGAATCACATCGGAGATATCAGGAGTATTTGTTGTGCCCTCACGATCCAGCCCTAACAATTTTCCAAGAAACTCAAATGCTCAAGTGCAACGTGATATGTCTCAAGTACAGTGTCATAACTGCAAGACCTTTGAACACTTGGCAAGGAAATGCAATCTCCCATCGGCCAATACATCACCTGCTGCCACAATACCTGACACACCCACAACACAGTGTGGGTATTGTAAGGAATTTGGTCACTCATCTAGATTCTGCACCTCACCAACCTCAAGAAACATGAGAAGGATCAATGCTAATGGAGGAAAAAAATTCAATACACCTACCAGATTTACGGCAGCTCCAGTTTCATCTGCAACAGATCCTTATGCAACATCGACAACCTCATCTGCATTAGTTGTACCTGGTGGTGGTTCAGCACCAAACCTTGCTGATATTAAAGAGATGATTAAACAAGCACTCTCAATTGGTAACAACCCTACAGCTGCATCTGCCTTCTCTATCTCCTCAGGTATTTATTCAACAGAATGGTTTCTCGACTCAGGAGCATCAAACCATATGACTTTTAATCAAAAGTTTTTTGAAAGTCTTCATCCTGTCATCACCCCTAAGATTCATACTGTTGATGGATCAACAATAACTACAAGTCATATAGGCTTGGTCAACAATTCAAATAACTTCTATGTACCAAATGTGCTTCTTGTTCCAAATATTACAATGAATCTTATTTCAGTTGGTCAATTGTGTGATCAAGGTTATAACACATATTATTTTCCTTTTGTTTGTGCTATACAAGATCTCAAAACCGGGAAGCTAGTTGGGATAGGCCGTAGAGTTGGTCGGTTGTATCTCCTTCAATCCATTGCTCTCTCAGCGGAATCTGAAAGTCATGTCGTAGCTGTTACTCCCACTGCACCTGTGTCAATATCTCCCTTCATGTCTTGGCATTCTAGGTTAGGTCATGCTTCCTTTTCTCGTCTTTCATATATGATCAATAAGGGTTTACTAGGAGATACTCGGTTAGATAAAGAACCAAATTGCATCTCTTGTAAACTGGCAAAACAACCAGCTCTTTCTTTTAATCTTAGCATTTCTGTCTCAACTGAACCTTTTGCTCTTATACATTCTGATGTATGGGGTAAATCTCCAATTATGTCAAAGGGAGGTGCTTTGTATTATGTCAGTTTTATTGATGATTATTCGTGTTATGCATGGGTATATCTATTCAGATCTAGAGCAGATTTTCTTAAGTTATATGTTGATTTCTCAACCATGATAAAAACTCAGTTTGGTAAAGTGATCAAAGTTTTTCGTGCTGATCAAGGAGGGGAATATATTTCCAATCCATTCAAAGAATTTCTTAAAACCCAAGGCACCATTTTTCAACTGTCATGTACTGAAACTCCAGAACAAAATGGAGTTGCAGAACGTAAACACCGTCATATTATAGAGACAGCTAGAACTCAGTTAATTTCTGGCTCAGTTCCTTCAAATTTCTGGGGAGAATCAGTCCTTACTGCAGTCTACACCATCAATAGAGTCCCAACAACTGTCATAGGAGGAATGTCACTTATGAGCGTCTCTATGGTAAGAAACCAAACTATTCTGAGCTTCGAGTCTTTGGTTCAACTTGTTTTGTACTCCTTCCAGAACGTGAACGTCATAAACTTGGTCAAAAGAATGTCTTGTGTGTCTTCCTTGGTTATGGTATTGAACAAAAAGGGTACCGTTGTTATGATCCAGTTAATAGAAAGCTTCGTGTCTCTCGTCATGTCACATTCTGGGAGAAAGTTCCATTCTGGTCACTTCCAAGCAGCAAATCATCATCTTTTGAGTCTTTCACTTATTCTGATCCATTTCCTAGTGAATCCAATCCTAGCACTTTTCCTATATCTACTCCTGAAAGTCCATCTCCTCTAGTTTTGATCCACCAAATACGGATGACCAAGACCACTCTACGACTCAACCTAACAGTGCAACTCAGGAACGAGATCCTGATTCTGAAGAAAATTCTTTGCCACCTCGCAATCGAAGACCACCAGCTAAGTATGCAGACTATCATGTTCCTTGTCTTCTATTTTGTCATTTTATGAACCAAAAACATACAGAGAAGCTGCAGCCATTCCAGAATGGCAAGATTCAATGGATGGAATTGGAAGCACATGCAGAGCAGGCACATGGGAAATGGTGGACCTTCCTCCTGGAAAATCAGTTGTTGGAAGCAGATGGGTCTATAAAGTTAAGACCAAGTCAGATGGTGAGTTTGAACGATGTAAATCACGAGTTGTTGCAAAAGGTTATACACAAGAGTATGGTGTTGACTATGAAGAAACATTTGCACCAGTGGCCAGAATGGTTACAGTTCGTACATTACTTGTTGTTGCTGCAGCACGACAATGGGGGCTTCATCAAATGGACGTGAAAAACGCGTTTCTTCATGGTGAGTTACAAGAAGAGGTTTACATGCAACCTCCTCCTGGTTTGCCTCATGAACCTAATCAAGTATGTAAGCTTCGACGGGCATTATATGGACTCAAACAAGCACCTCGTGCTTGGTTTGAGAAGTTTAGCAATGCAATTCTCCAGTATGTCTTTACACAAAGCTTCTGTGATTCAGCTATGTTTGTCAGATCGTCAGAAAAAGGAATTGTCATTCTTCTCTTGTATGTTGACGACATGGTTATTACTGGCAGTGATCTACAAGGTATTACTGAACTCAAATCATATCTCAGTGATTGTTTTAAGATGAAAGATCTTGGATCTTTAAGTTACTTTCTTGGCATTGAATTTGGCATGTCACCCATTGGTTATTTCATATCACAAGTCAAATATGCATATGAGATTCTACAGCGTGCAGGGCTATCTGACAATAAGGTAACTGACGCATCTCTTGAATTGAATGTAAAATACAGTCCTACAGACGGGACTCTATTGTCTAATCCAACATTGTATCGTCAACTAGTAGGGAGTCTAAATTACTTGACCATTACGAGACCAGACATAAGTCATGCAGTTCACATAGTCAGTCAGTTTATGTCTGCTCCAAGATCTACTCATTATGCAGTTGTTCTCAGAATTCTAAGATATATCAAGGGGTCTCTTCATCAAGGTCTGTGTTTCTCATCAAAGTCTGATCTCACTCTTCAAGCTTACTCAGATTCCGGTTGGGCTAGGGATATTACAGATAGAAAATCTATTACAGGCTATTGTGTGTTCTTGGGAGACTCGTTGATTTCATGGAGAAGTAAGAAACAAAGTGTGGTTTCTCGTTCAAGTGCTGAAGCAGAGTATAGAGCACTTGCTCACACCACATCTGAACTCATTTGGTTACGGTGGCTACTTCGTGATATGGGAGTTCTAATTTCTGCTCCTACACCATTGTATTGTGATAACAAGGCTGCTATTCAAATTACACACAATGATGTCTTTCATGAGCGTACAAAACATATAGAGATAGATTGTCATTTTACTCGTCATCATTTCAAGAAAGGTACAATCACTCTTCCACATGTTAAATCAAAATTTCAAGTGGCTGATCTTTTCACCAAGACTCACTCTGCAGCTCGTCTTCGATTCTTAATTTCCAGACTCAAGATGTGTACTCCACCACCTTGAGTCTGAGGGGGGGTGTTAATATATGGTCAAGATATGATATATCTTGACATTATTGTGTTTGTTATTTGGTTGTAATTGCATATATATTCTTTCTGTATATATCCTAGATATTGTTAGGTGTATCTTTTATTTGCCTTATCTAGTTGTTAGGTGTATCTTTTATTTTCCTTATCTAGTTGTGTAAACATGTATAAATCAGGCTTTTGCCTATCAATGAAGATACATAGAATTATTCTCACAATTACATTAGAATCTCTATGCTCATGTTCATCAGGGGTAATCTAGTCTTTTCATGGTATTTTAGACACCCCTTATCCTCTTCCCATGAGTGGGGATAGGAATCTAAGGCCTCTAATTATTTTTGCAGGGTCCCAATTGAGCCATGTTAGTTATCTCTTTGTTAGCAAAACAAAGTAATCTACAAACACGAAATTTCGTGCTACCAGCATACAATTGCATGTACATCCTAGCAAAACCCCTCCTTAAATCCAAGATATAGTTCAACCAAAAGGTAAGGTAAAGTGTACTTGAAAAAACTATCAATCAACCCCATTTCTTTGGCAGAGGCACTTCGATTTATTTTTATTTTATTAATAGCCTCCGAGTAGATACATATTTCTCTTCCCATACAAATTTCCATATTCCATACTTTAGAATCGTTCTATGATAACTTCCATCGAACATATCTTTCTCAATTTAACAAAACGAACTTATTCATCCTCTCATCTTCCATCCGATTCATCAAAATGGATGTAAAGATAAGTTTGATAAAACCTATCTTTAATTTATTAATCAAAAATTTGTAATTGGATATATGTAAAGATAAGTCTTCCACATATAGTATGAAATGTATTTGGGATAAGAGACCTTGGAAATTTTATATCTTGATAATTGTTTCTTGAATTGCTTTGTGTTATTAATTGTCTGACGAATTCCCGTTAAATTCCCTGGTGTTGTTAGCCTTTTTTTAAGGCAGAGGCCTAATGAGATGATGACCAATACTTACAAACGGTAAATATACAAAGTTTTAACTGTAAATAAAGAAAATTTCAATCTTTTTCTTCCTATTTTGTAGCAAAAGATAGTACTGGCATTAATTAATAGTATTCTGTTACCTATATGAGATTAAACATAAAAGACTTAATTTGAAATTTTAAATAGTAGAAATCTAAACAGAGTAACAAACAAATTATTTTCTTTCCTTTTCTTTAGGAAATCTAATGAGAAATATTAGTAGAACATATATTCTTTTGGGAAATTCAGCTTGGACACGTGCCTAAGATGTGCCCACACTTATATACGTCCCTGGGTAAGCTATCAATTGTAAGCACCTATCCAACAAATGGAGATGCAATAAATTATGCAAAAACAAAATCCCTTTCACCAGAGATTTCAACGCAATGTACATCTCTCAAATTTTGTGGCAAACATTAAAAATGAAGAATTTTAGAATGGTGCAAATTTCAATTTGACTGTATATGCTTTTTTATACTAAAAATAATATTTAAGCTCTATGCCAAAACAACATACCGAAAATTTCGACAAAGCTCCATGCAAGGAACGGTGAGGTACTAAAGCTTAATGTTGCAGACGATCAAATACTCCAATATTCTCTGCACTTTCCACCATTAATTGGTAGTACGTCCACCCCATTTGCATAGTCTCCAGGACAACCAAATACTCCAATTGTTGCTTGCTTTGCATCGTCCTGAAATGTAAGTCCAGTAATCATAATTAAGATATTTCCAACCATTTAAAGAACATTTCATGAAGTTGCACTGTCACTATTTTAACATGGATATCTTTGGTTGTCTTTCTTTTCCCTTCTCCTTCTAGAACCCATTTAGCGCTTCTTCATCCAATTAGTTTAATGTATGAAAAATTATGTACAAACTCTACTTGATACCTAACAAATTAACTCAATATCATGTGCAACAGAATACAATATTACTTCAAGCCCTAACAAATTAACTCATCTTTATGCAGTTTTCGATTAAAAAGTCACATAAACATATTAAAAACCATATTTTCATACACTTTTGTTTTTGTTTCACATCCTATTTCATCACAAATTATTCGTAGCTCTGATTCATTCAGAGCACTTAAAGATCCACCATCCACGCATGAAAAGTACAACCCTGATTCATCCAAAAGGCTACCAAGAGAAGATTAAATTGCAATAGTTATCTGGGACATCACTTGAAATATATATAGCTTATCCATGGAATATCTGGTTTAAAGATAAACTACATATCACAATAACCAAATAAATTCAAACTATTCTATAAATTGATTGGAAAATCGTCGGCATATATTTGGTCATATTCCTAGTGGTAACCAGAAACATAAAAACAAATCCTAATTCGGCTAAGCTCCATGGTTAATAAATCAAATATACACACGTTTCCATAAATAAACGACTTTTAACCACGACTTTCCCATTCGAGGAGGTATCATCTTCTGACAAAATCCAGTAAAAAGCAAAACACAATCAAAACGACAAATACGAAAGAGTACCAAAAGAAAAGGATTTCACAGCTCTATACCTTTGTGTGAGTTTATTACCATGTTCACAAAGCTCCAAAATAACCATTTCAATACTCATGAACTCCTACTGTCGCAGCCATTGATCTCACTTTCGAGGTTTATGCAAAACAAAAAAAATAATCGATTAGACAATAAACGGTAAATAGGATGAAAAAGAAAAACCAACATAACTAAACCCTAGCAAAAATAAGAGAAACTTGCAAACAATGGGATTTGGTGTTGGCTCAAACCTTTTATATACAGAGCGACGAAGGTTCAAATTTCAAAAAAAAAAAAAACGATACTTTAGAAATGATATTAATTAATATACCAAAATTTACATAATTTCTATATTTGGTCGGCGAATATCTATTTTTTTGATAGCCATACTAAATGCGAAAATATTTGCCTCCAAAAAATCTAGAACATTTTTACGGTCTAAGAATAGATTTTTTTATTATTATTTTATTTTTGGAATGCAATATTAGGTGAAAATTGTATTTCGTTTTTTTCTTGGTTCTTTGTTTTTCATAAGATATTTCTCTGTTTTTGTTTTGTTGTTCTCTCTTATGATTTTTGGTGTTTTTGTTTCGCAGAGGATCGGTGTTTAAAGTTTGTCTCGACCAAGTCTTCTATGGAGGAAGAAGTTAACCTAGATCAACGGATAATCATTGGTTAATTCCAGGTATTTCCCTTTAATTTCAATTATTGTTCTAAACTCTATTATCAATTTACGATTGATAGTGTATTCATTATTCTTTTCTTTTTTTTTTCTCTTGCTTCAATTATAATTGTAAAATTAGGATTGGTTTAATTATTAACAACCTGGATTTGTAATTAGGATTAGATTGATTTTCAAAAATGTAATTGGACATGGACATTGGACAATTTTTTTTAATGTTTTAATAGTTTTATGGTTTGTTTTGATTATATGATTACAATTTTATGATGATAAGATGAATTTATTAATATATGTACCTGAATTGTAAAATCTAATTGTGATTATTATTTATATTTATTTACATGTATTAATATAATGTAAGAATCTAATTGGATTTTAGTAATATATTTTTTCTTGAATGTGATTGGTCAGAAGATATATTGTGGGGCTAAAAGATTTTCCTTAATTTCTATTGGACGAAATTTTAAATGGTGAGGCCAGAATCAACCAGAGGCTCGGGTTAACCACAACGCTTGAAAAAACTCTATTTTTATATAGAGAATTTTTTAAAAATGAGTTAGACGTCCACTTCCATCTGGTATTATGCTATAGAATGCACAAATCATTCTTGCGGATAAAAAGAAATATCCAAAAATAGGTATTTATTTAACATCACTGATATTTTTGATATTATTTAGTTTCCAAATTTAGCCAGATATTTGAGTTTTTTAGTGTTTGTTATTTTCCTCATTAGTCGAAGTGCCGAAGGTTTTTCCACGCCCTTTTTGGATGGCGTAGAAAATGAAATTTCTTTCTTTATTTTGCCACCGGTTTTGTGGTAAGTAGCGTGTTTTATATTTTAGACAAGATATATGCGTCGTATGAAGTGATGTGCGAGCAACAAGTAGAACTGCAAAATCTTGCGCGCTTATATGCTCCGCTAATTTTTACGGCATGTACAATATGCGCCTATTCCTTCATGATTGATGGCTTAACAATCATATTAGCATCTTTTCCATCAGAAGACATCATGCTTGGAGTATCCATAAACGTATGGGTTTGTGAGAGAAAATCACAAGTTAAACTCAACAAGCAGTTTTGAGATAAAAAGAGGTTTCAGGGAAGGAAAAAGGAATGTAGGGTTACGCAACCTTTTAACAGGTTCATGCACACACAACTCTGAACCCTGGAGAGAGTATAATTGTACAAAATAACCCTTTCTTTTATTGATAGACAAGGAAGAACAAAAACTAAGAAAAAAAGAAAAAAAGACTTTTCCTAAAACCTGAGAGGTACACAAACTTGTCTCTTTTGATCAGGTACATGAGACAAGATTTACAAATCAACACAATCAAGTTGTGTTGCGGTGAACAACAATTTATCCACCATGCTCCTCTTGAGAGGAATCCTCATACCTATGTCTATCAAAACAATTTGACCATACTTTCTTCTCTAATGGTCTTGTTTTGTCCTTGGAAACTAACTTCTTAGACGAAGATAATATCCTACATACCTCAGCGGTCTTCTGAGCAAGTTTAAGCTTATTTTCTAATCGATTTGCTCTTCGTTGAAGTTTGTTGACGTGCCTCAATTGGTGTTTGTGCTTGTAACACCTTGATAGTTCATGACTATTTTGAGAACAAAATGAGCACGTCAATCTTGGATAATATTCAGGCATCTGAGATGTGCACGCAGCTAGACACATAGTGGAACCTGAAACATTACAAACAGAGTTTCCAAAGAATGGGTCAATTTTTTCTTCCAGATTGGTTAAGTTTTCTTCTGAAAGAATATCGAAATTGATGTATGTATTGCTACAATTATCAAAATCAATATTTTCACCAAGAAGTGCAACACTTGATTTCTCGTCTTCATTAGAATCATAGTTGTTAGACATTTCATCAAGAGTTGCAGCAAGACCTTTGTTCCCAGTGTATTTTCTACGATTTGGGCACTCGTTTGCAAAATGACCAAATCATTTACACTTAAAGCAATGAGGCATATCCTCGTCATAAGTTTCATCCGTGTTCCTGTTTTTAGGAGGAATACGATTATGAGGTTTGACTGATGCTTTAGGCTTATCTCTGGAGAACCGTTTACTTCTCTTCAACAGAAGGTCCCTAAACTGTCTTGTGATCATCGAGACCGATTTGTCAAGATCTTCATCTGATGAATCAGTATCAGAGTGATCATCTTCAGAGATATACACTTTTTTACTTTTATCAAGTAATTTAGTGTGTTTTAGTGCTTTAAACGTAACATCCTTAGATTTGGATGAATGCTCGTGATCAAAGATATTAAGCTTCCCAATCAATGTATTTCTGGAGAGATTATCACGGTTATTTCCCTCAACGATGGAATGCTTCTTAGAGTCGTATCTAGAGGGCAGCGATCTGAAAATTTTCATAACAATGTCCTTTTCAGGAATAGTCTTACCCAATGCAAAAGATGCATTAACAATTTCAGACACTTTGTGATTAAACTCATCAAATGTATGTTCATCTGCCATATGAAGGTTTTCCCAAGGTTTTGAAGCCTAGTTTCCTTTTCACTGGAGATACCTTCGAATACGGTTTTTAAGATATCCCATGCATCTTTAAACCTAGTGCAATTTGACACATGGTGCTGAAGATTCAGGGTAATGGCATGTATGATGACATTCAAACCGTCGGAGTTTTGCTTTGCAACAAGTATCTCGACAGGACTGTATTCACCAATATTCTTGGGAACGCTTACATCTCCAACTGCCACAACAGGAGCATCATATCCATTAACTACATATACCATGATTTAAAATCACGTGCTTGAAGAAAAGATCGCATAGTAATTTTTCACCATAAGTAATTAGATCCATTGAAGACTGGTGGTACGTTAATAGAGATAGCACCTCTGTCCATAGAGTCAGATCGCTAAGAACACAGACTTGTAAGGTCTTAAATGTGTTTGCCTGCTCTGATACCAATTGAAAAAGCAGGGGTACAACAACCATACCCAATATTTCTCTTAGCAATCTGTATGGACAAACTCCAATATACTTTCTAGAAAATCAACAAGACTCAATCTATAAAAAGTATATCAAAGAGTTAGTATCTCAATCTCTCGATTTGATCTATACTCAAGCAAATAGAAATCTGCGAGTTTCTATCAAATACTAGAGAGATAACTTGGATGGTACCAAAGACCAATGTCCAAGTGTCAATCAATTTAAATCAACAACAAAAGGTTGGATATTCTAATTGATTGAACCTAACGCACAACCTGTGATATTTCAATTATAAAGATAAACAATATAATGCAGAAATAGAAATAACACAGATACCAGAATTTTGTTAACGAGGAAACCGCAAATGCAGAAAAACCTCGGGACCTAGTCCAGATTGAACACACACTCTATTAAGCCGCTACAGACACTAGCCTACTATAAACTAACTTCGGTCTGGACCGTAGTTGAACCCCAATCAATCTCACACTGATCCAAGGCATAGTTGTGCTCCTTACGTCTCTGATCCCAGCAGGATACTACGCACTTGATTCCCTTAGCTGATCTCACCCACACCTAAGAGTTGCTACGAGCCAAAGTCGAAAACTTGAAATAAACAAATATGTATCACACAGAAAAGTCTACAGTAATAGATAAATCTGTCTCCCACAGAAATACCAACGAGTTTTGTTCCGTCTTTTGATAAATCAAGGTGAACATGAACCAATTAATAACCTGTACTTATATTCCCGAAGAACAGCCTAGAGTTATCAATCACCTCAGAATAATCTTAATCGACGCGGCAAAAGAAGATATTGTGGAATCACAAACGATGAGACGAAGATGTTTGTGACTACTTTTATATCTTGCCTATCGGAGATATCAATCTCAAGCCAATCTTTGCGATTGTACTCGTACGATAGAAACAGCAAGATGAAATCACACAACTTCGAGAAAGTAGTATCGGTCTGGCTTCACAATCCCAATGAAGTCTTTAGTCGTTAACCTAGTTTTTAAGAAGAAACCAAAGGTTAAAGGAGAATAGACTCTATCTAACACAACTAGTATCACAGTAAGGTGTGGGGATTATGTTTCCCAGTTGTTAGAGTTCTCCCTTATATAGTCATTCAAATCAGGGTTTGCAATCAATGTTAGCTTGGTAACAAATTATTCAATATTCACCGTTAGATGAAAACCTGATTAGATTCAAGATAATATCTTTCAACCGTTAGATCAAAAACCTAGCTTGTTACACACAATTGAAATGCACGTTTCTAGGTATGTGTAACCATACCCAAACATGTAAATTTGTTGGTTCAACAATAGTTAACCAAATGGTTAGCCATATGAGCACTTTCATATCAACCATATTCTTCTTCACCATAACTAGTTCAAATGACTCAAATGAACTAGTTAGAGAGTTGTTCAATTGCAAGGAAATCTTATGTAACTATACAGGATACAATTGAAGCAAAAACTATTTGATTCACTTGAATCGGTTCATGAACTTTATAGCCACGGTTTGCAATTGCATTCCCTAGTTTATATAAACATGAGTTCACAAACAATCGTTTTTAGATATAACCAACTCAAGTTCGCGGACTGGGTTCGCGGACTTAAGTTCCCGGAAGGAGTTCTCAAACTATAGCAGATTTTCTCGGGTCGAGAACTTCTGCCAGTTCGCAGACTGGGTTCGCGGACTGAGTTCACGGCTCTTGTTCCGGTTCTCTTGATCAACAAAGTTCGCAAACTTCGGTTCAAGGAATAAAGACTTATACATATATGTGTTTCCACAAAAATGCTTATATCCAACATTGGTTGTATAATCTAAACTCTCAATTCAATCATTGAAACATTCTTAGAGGACGTTATATAGTTGTTATTCACAAACCATTTTTCGTCAAAGCAATTTTCAAAGTGATTGAAACATAACATGACTTTCGTCACAAGGTAAAGATGAACTTGGCCAAAGCGAAAGCTTACCAACACATATATCGAGAAATAGATAGGCGAGATAAACTCGGCTCAAAATAGCAAATGTGTATAATCAAAGTCTATATAGAAAAACGACTTTTGTCTCAAGATAGGGGATGAAGTAGATAAACTTTTGAGTGATAGATAATTTCAAGTCTCCACATATCTTTTTGTCGATGAATTTCCACTAGTTCCTTGAGTAGTTCTTCTTCTTGTATGATGATCCGCCATGGAGTTCTTGAGCTCAACTACACTTTCTATCCTAGTCCGAGACTTAGCTATAGTAGACTAGAAATCAAGATTTACAGTTTTGTTCACTAACATTGACAAACATGCTTGAGATAGCAACGGATGCGAGTTCGACCGAACAATTCTCTAACAATCTCCCCCTTTGTCAATTTTAGTGACAAGACTATCAATATATATGTAATACAAAAAAGATAAATACACTTTTGTAGATACTATTCCACATGCCTAATCTTCAACATTACTCGAAATCTTCGTCACTTCCAAGTACTCCAATGATCCCAAAGGTTGTAAGTTCAGCATCATCATTGTTGAAAATCCGTAGCTATAACAATGAGAAAACAGAGTTCTCGATCATTGTTATACAGTGTCATAGTATCATTACACAACATCAAAGTTCAATTGTATCACAACTTTGACAACAATACTATGGTGATATGTATCATTCCCCCTTAGTCAATACCCCATCTCACATGGAAACCACTCCCCCTTACATAATGATCCGAAAACCATATGTATTTGTAGTGTGAACTACATATTAATTCTCCTTATTTTTGTCAATAAAATTAGGAAAGGTACAAGAACGGGATCCTAATGAAATTTCTGAAAGAGACATTTAATGACCAAAAGAAAGCATATATCAACTTGTTTAGATGCAATCATAAGCCGAAGCTCAATGCATTATCAAGGACTTTTAAAGATATAAGATAACCCCTATAATATTCCACAGCCGCACTCCCCACAAATATTTGGAAATTAAGCACAAGTTCAAAAGAACTCTCCCCCATAAAATGTCATTCCCGAAAGAACAACAAGAGCGACCTTAATTTCGAAAGAAAATAAGGATTTATTTGGACATAACAAATCACATACGAATATGAATTTGAATCCAAACATACTCAGTTAGATTAATCACAAGAGAACCCATAATTAATCTAATCGGAAAAATACAACCAAATTAACCACAAAAAGTGATAAAATTAATTGTCATGCTCGACATAAGAGAGTTTATGGAGCAACAACTAAGTTAATCACAAAAAGATAATCAACTCAGTCGATAGTGCTCAACATAAGAAAACTTACGAAGCCTCACAATAATACATAAAAGATATGGATCAGGGAAGATCAATACTGCGGAATACACAAGGATTAATTCTATTTTCCATCACAATTTGCATAACGACATTCAATAGACATAATCCTTACAAACAAAAGATTGTAACCTATCTTCCATCAATAATTGACATAATAGGCTTAACTTTTGTATTTCTCAAAAGTCCATTCATTCTTTTATCCATACATGAATATCGACTTACGAAAGACTTAACTTTTGACAAGGTATGGGACTGATCGAATTTTATAGTGTTAAATAGGTTGTCGTTCACTCGGACTTTGTTGAGATTGATTCTAGGATTAAATATAAAAAATACTAAAAAGAGAAAAAATATGTACAAAATATGTCACGGGATGAAGAATTCACTGGGACTCGGGATTTCACTGTTTTTCATATTCAAGTGGTTCAGAAATTAATCCTAGACAATTATAGCTCAAAACAAAAGAAATATTAACTCTATTCTTTGCCAAAATAGATTTCGTAAAACATCAATTGTAAATTACAAGCATAGTGTATCAAAAGCACATAAAACTAAGCATATACTATCAAACAAAATAATAATTGATTAATAGAAATCATAAATCATTTAAAATCGGTGCAAAAAGTAAATAAAGAATTAAATAAATTACCACAAGGGTGAAATCCAACTTCCTCCATTGTCCCAGTGTTGGGGTTTAGCTCTTCATATTGTAGACACTCTCAAAAGATTTTTTTTATTGCTCAAAAAGTGCTTACAATGGTGAAAAATGGAGAAAATAATAAAAGCAGCGAATTTGCAACGATGATAAGGCGTTACAAACTCGCTGTTAACAAAGGAGGTGTTGTGAAATGAAAATATGCGTTACTAACGGACTTTTACAGAACTTGAAATATACGACGCTAAACAGCGACTGTTCTTGGCAGCATAATGTTCTTCATGTTCATCTTTTCTGCGGTAGCAGAAACTTCTCCCTGCAACTCGTGATTACTCACTATGTTGCTCTATATTCTAACCCCTATCTCTCCATAGCCCTCACTGACATCCCATCATCCTTTATATATACCACAACAACAACAAATCTCGCTCATTAACTCTCAGTAATCTTCCTTTACTCGGTAATAAAGAAAATATTTTCTTTTTTTTTTCATTCATATGAAGCTGTGAATTACGTGCAGAATATCCTTGTTCATCTTATTCATGCTTATTCAGCAATCCAACTCTATCCAAACACGTGAGTACACGTCTAAATTCGCTGTAATGCCGTGATAATCTCTCTCCGAGAATAAACTCCCCTGTTTCGTCGTGTGTCCAAATACTGTTTGATTCTGTCAATCCCAAAGCTCACGCGTCCCCTGTGTAGTCATCAAGGATCGATGCTAATCCATTTCAAGCCAAAACTCTCACCGAATATCTCCAAAAATCTTCACAGCTTAATTGCAGGAAAACCCGAGTTTAACCTTACTCCCTGTTTTGCTTCCAAGTGATTATCCAGCCCAAATGGATCAACATTAACGACCCTACCATGCCCATTTAGCTCAATGATAACTACCCAAACGATTTCAATCGTTGAGTCTTACTCAAACACATCCAAAATTCGAACCAAAATCTGCTTGTGAGTCAGCATGACATTTCCGCCAAAACTGATTTTTTTTAAATGAAGAAGAAGGTGCCCCTAAACCAAAGTGTAGGGTGCTGAATAGCAGAAGAGGTGCCTGGGGATTCCCTTATCCAGAATGAGGGTTCCTTTAGTACTTTTCTCCGGGGTTCCAAATACCACTTTTTGAGCAACTTTTTCCACACAAGTGTACTTCTCTAAAAACACCTGTGCAACCATAAAAACACCATAATAAGTATAAAATCAAGCACTAATAATACATACATTGAGGACAATTCAGACACAAAAATGTGTCTATCAAATACCCCCAAACTTATTATTTGCTAGTCCTCGAGCAAAACTAATCTAAAAAATAAAACCTAACTCACCAGGTGACCCTAGTGACTGAGTTATAATCTCGGGAGGGTTTACCATAGGTGTACCCAAAAAACCATGACTTCTAATTGGTCACAAGTATCCAAAGAGCTATGAGGACATACGTATTCTCAACCTATCTCCAAGTAACTAGAATGCCAGAGAAATTAAAGGTGTCGGCTCTAAAGCTGAACAAAGAGCATGGGAGACACATCCGAAATACTGCTAGATAAAGATATATCCGCTACACAGCTAGATAAACATTTTAAGATGCATCCGCTTTACAGCTGGATAAGATTAGGAGAGAGATAAAGATGAGAGGGACATCTGCTACACAGCCGGACTAATTACGTGTGATGAGTTGAACCAGTGCTAGAAAGATCTTGTGCCAGATGGAAAGCGTACTAACAAAGCAACCAATATGCATCTCTCTTCAACTCTCTCATAGTGCTCAGTAGAAACAACGTCTTTTTCGGCTTCAACTGTTGATGATAAACTCTCGAACCTCGTAGAACCTTGACAATTAACTATTCTCCTTAATTTCTTGCTTGAAACTTCCTTATAAATTTCTACTTCCCTAAGGCCTTATTGAACAAAAAGCTAATTACAGAAATTAAGAACGTAATGATGATTTTTTTTTCCTTTTTTTTTTTTTCATTTTTTCTTCTTCAATTTTTTCATTTTTTTTAATGCAAAAATAACAAGAAAAAATTTACATGGCCATGAGAGAAGGACTTTAGAACTTGGATCTTCGTAACTTGTGATGTCCCGGTATCATGAACTTCAACAACTTATATCGTTTGCTCTTATAACTTCTTGTAACTAAGTCTTCAACTTTGATTTTTCAATTATTCTTTCCTATTGTTTCTTCTAGACCTTAAACATCTTCAACTTTCTTCATAGATTTTGATGTCGCTCCCCTTGTTGATGATGATAAGTTTCTACTGAGAGAGAGTCGTAATCCAGTAACTAAGACTACATTGTGAGGTTGCTTTATCTTTCTGGCCTTTCCTTCTGGCCTAATTGCCTTTTTATCATGGATGGTTAGGTCTATCATGGTTACCCTATAAAAGGAACAAGTTCTCTCCTGAATTTCAAAGATCTCAATGTCTTTTCCTCTAATGTCTCAATAGAATGTTATCCCTAGCAATTCTAATTTCCATCTTTTCGGTGAGAAACAGTATGTAAGCTTAGCTAACCGGATACTATGTGACGCAAAAAGTTTCTCCCTTACCCCCAAACTCAAATCTAACATTGTACTCAATGTTCTAAAGATCAAATTAAAAACATGAACAAGGAGAAACTATTACCACTTGAGGGAAAATAAATAAGGAAGAATATTACCGTATCGCATGAAAATGGGTTACCTCCCAAGAAGTGCTAAGTTTAAAGTCTTCAGCCAGACATTGGAAGAATTAGTCACCTCGTAGAATCACATAGCAGTAGCCGGAATAACTGTGGGTTATATGGATCAAAAAGTGTTACCCACAAGAAGAGGAAACTGCAACAGACCAAGAAGATACCGAACATACCCTTGCTTAAGACAACTACATCTAGTTGTGGTTCAGGTTCAAGCTCTATAAAAGGGTCTAAATAAAATGTTTTCATCGGTTGGATTTCCTCAAAGACATTCTGAAGATCAGGTTTAAGAGTCTGAAAATACTCAACTAAGAACTTAGAAGCGCATAACAATAACCTGAATAATTGGGGATCCTCTAAGTCAATTAGATCTGACTCACACAACTGACCACAATGAAAAAGGTGGTCTTCCTTAAGCAAATGTGTCGACCCTATTCTCCTAAAGTAATTAGGGTTAGTCTCAAAACTTAATAATAGACACGTCTGAAAATCATATGTTCCCACAATTGGAAGAAAATATTTTGGTGGGAAAACAAAGTCAATCTTGGTATCACAGCCTGGGTTAACCACATCAACCAGAGGATGGGTTTCTAACGACTGTGCTTTTTTTTGGACATCATTAGGTTTGGGAAATCGTATATGAATATAATATTATAAGATGGTTGAGGCACAAATGTCAATTCCTATACGAGGGAACTTTCTAAGAGTTAAACGTAAGGCACCAGGAAAGTGATAATCACCCCCAAACTTAGAGTTTTCAATGTCTCTAGATAGACTAGTCCCAGTCTCTCTAATTTCTAGATCATCAGATTCCTGAAACTGGTCAATTGGTTTTTCTAAGTTATTATCAGGTAATGCATCCTTACTCATCTCTACGAGTTTATGGTCTTCTAAGGCTAGTGTTTCTAAATCGCTAGACTCTAAAACAATATTCTCAGGGTAAACTCTTTCCTCTAAACCATCATCACAATCATATAAAGGATTATCAGCGGAAGTTTCCAGTAAAGGCTCATTAACCAAGGTGTTAATCATAGTTACTTCCTCCGATTCACTGATAAGCACATCAAGTAATGGATTATCCAACACACCGCAGGCTAAAGGATCATGAACTATATCGTCTAAAACGGTGGTATCTCTAGTCAAATCCTCATCCTTTTGAATAGGTGAATAATTATTAAAATTATTTGGATTTGTACTATAAACAACACTATCATTATAAAGCTCAATCAGAGTAACAAATCGTTGATCACTATGCCTACATATTTCATGTTCTTCATCAATACTATCCTCATCATAATAATCATTATAATAACATAAAAATGATCGAACCTCATCTAAACAAGTAGTGCTACCAATTCTAACCTCTTCATCTTGATAAAAATTATCCTTATTCTCACGGGTGATATAGGAAAGAATACATTGGCAATCAAGAGTAATTCGAGCAATTCTTTCTTCCGTCTCTAATTCAAACCTACGTGTTGACTCAATAACCTCACGTGTTGACTCAGTTAACATATATGTTGACTCAGCTAACTTCCTGAGGTTATCTTATAAAGAAGTTTCACTCATTTTTACCGTTCTTTCGTCCATAACTAAGTCATTTGCGTCCGCTAACTTATGTGTCAACTCAAGTAACTTACGCGTTGGCTCAAGTATTTTACGTGCTTCATCTAAAGGAGAGGAATTATAAGAATCTTACTCGTATGACTGGTGGACATGTGGATAGTAATTGGGCTCACCATGGTATGACCATAACCTTCAAAAGTTTTGTGTTCCCAACCACTATTCACACTATGGTCATAAGAATAATAATGTTCATGTTGCTTAGTCGAATAATCATTGTATTGGCTATACCAGTTCGACATCCTAACTGCAAGGGAATTCTAAACAAGCACAAACAAGGCTTATAAACAAGCATAAACAAGGCTGACTCGACCACAATAATCCTATTTTATCTAGCAAAGAAAAAGCATGATGGCTCCACTTAGATTTTTTCTAGACCAGTTTCTATTCTTTCGAAAAGGAATTCGTTAAAATCTGAGCAAACCTCTCCGGAATCAATCCGAGTTAAAGTAAGTTGAATATAGACGAGGGAAGCTTAGTGGAGCTTTGATACCCAAGGTCTCACCGGCATTACAAGGCGGCGCATTCAATTTACAGAAACCATCATGAACTTCGAAGTATGCTCAATAGAGCAACCAATAGTTTGTGAACGAATTTCCTAATAAGCTCGTTACCCTATCGGTCTCGTTCTAGTCAAAATTTTAGGCTTAGGTTCGCGTTTGGTATCGTTTTCCTAAGGCGGGCAAGAAGAGAACGGTGATGAAATCCGAACCCTTATCTTGTATGGCCAGGCCTTGCCCTTTACTAGGAAATTAAAGCAGCCGTATTCGATTCCTCAACATATATGCATACAAAATCATCCAGTAAACCCGCTGACAGGGGATTCGTGGGTGTGTAGAATTTTTACCTCCCGTTCCAGACCGGGGATGAACCGTTGAAGTCGACTCAGGCCACCGACTCCAATGTTAGTATACGAACCTGAGGGTCCGAGACAGTATCTTAACTGTCGTCCTTACCTGTGCAGTTTATACTTGAACTTCCTTAGGGTTTTAAAAATAAATTCCAATGTTCAATGTCCGAAAAAAAGAAAAAAAAATGTCCAAAAATAAAAGATTACGGAAATAAAACCCTATTTACAGTTTCTAAAAATAAAATAAAATATCTATATACAAAAATCTTCTTCTTCACTCCTTTTGGATTCCTCTTTTCTTTCCTTCTTTGGCTTCGCTTTTGTTTTCAACACTTTCTCCCTTTTTCTTTAGCTCAGTTCAAAATCTGAAAACAAACAAGAAATACCAAAATGCGTAAAAAAGAACAAAAATAATAAAAATAAAATAAAACCTAAAAACAAATCTATACACAAGTCCCCGTCGGCGACGCCAAAAATTGATCGAATTTTATAGTGGTAAATAGGTTGTCGTTCACTCAGACTTTGTTGAGATTGATTCTAGGATTAAATATGAAAAATATTAAAAAGAGAAAATTATGTACAAAATATGTCACGGGATGAAGAATTCATTGAGACTCGGGATTTCACTGTTTTTCATATTCAAGTGGTTCAAAATTAATCGTAGACAAATATAGCTCAAAACAAAAGAAATATTAACTTTATTATTTGCAAAATAGATTTCGTAAATCATCAATTGTAAATTACAAGCATAGTGTATCAAATGTACATAAGACTAAGCATACACTATCAAACAAGATAACAATTGACCAATAGAAATCATAAATCATTTAAAATTGGTGCAAAAAGTAAATAAAGAATTAAATAAATTACCACAAGGGTGAAATCCAGCTTCCTCCATTGTCCCAGTGTTGGGTTTTAGCTCCTCATATTGTAGACACTCTCAAAAGATTTTTTTTTATTGCTCAAAAAGTGCTTACAATGGTGAAAAATGGAGAAAATAATAAAAGCAACGAATTTGCAACGATGCTAAGGCGTTACAAACTCGCTATTAACAAAGGAGGTGTTGCGAAATGAAGATCTGCGTTACTAACAGACTGTTACAGAACTTCAAATATACGACACTAAACAACGACTGTTCTTGGTAGCATAATGTTCTTCATGTTCATCTTTTCTGCAGCAGCAGAAACTTCTCCCTGCAACTCGTGATTACTCATTCTTTTGATATATCTTCTAACCCCTATCTCTCCATAGCCCTCACTGACATTCCATCAGCCTTTATATATACCACAACAACAACAAATCTCGCTCATTAACTCCCAATAATCTTCCTTTACTCGGTAATAAAGAAAATATTTTTTTTCATTCATATACAACTGTGAATTACGTGCAGAATATCCTTGTTCAGCTTATTCACGCTTATTCATCAAGACAACTCTATCCAAACACCTGAGTACACGTCTAAATTCGCTGTAATGCCGTGATAATCTCTCTCCGAGAATAAACTCTCCTGTTTTGTCGTGTGTCCAAATACAGTTTGATTATGTCAATCCCAAAGCTCACGCGTCCCCTGTCTAGTCATCAAGGATCGATGCTAATCCATTTAAAGCCAAAACTCTCGCCAAATATCTTCAAAAATCTTCACAGCTTAATTGCAGGAAAACCCGAGTTTTTCCTCACTCCCTGTTTTGCTTCCAAGTGATTATCCAACCCAAATGGATCAACAATAACGAACCTACCACGCCTGTTTAGCTCAATGAAAACTACCAAAACGATTTCAGCCGTTGAGTCTTACTCAAACACATCCAAAATTCGAACCAAAATATGCCTGTGAGTCTGCATGACATTCCCGCCAAAACTGATTTTTTTTAAATGAAGAAGAAGGTGCCCCTAAACCAAAGTGTAGGGTGCTGAATAGCAGAAGAGGTGCCTGGGGTTCCCTTATCCAGAATCAGGGTGCCTTTAGTACTTTTCCCCGGGGTTCCAAATACCACTTTTTGAGCAACTTTTTCCACACAAGTGTACTTCTCTAAAAACACCTGTGCAACCATAAAAACACCATAATAAGTATAAAATCAAGAACTAACAATACATACATTGAGGATAATTCAGACACAAAAATGTGTCTATGAGGGACAATCATAGTTCACGGACGCAAACACACATATCCCATAAATTTCAATATATAAAACCATAAAGATTAATACTGCAAAAATCATCTTCCAAACAATTTTAGAATTTAATCAAATAAACCTAAAAACATGAAGATGAAAACGTTGGACATAGCTATGTGTAATCACAATAATGGCTATTCCAAACTCTAGTTATTCTTCTAAATAAAACAAGAAAAGAAGATTTACTAGGCAATAAGACTTTTGAAGAATTATTTATCGTCCCCGAACTCCTTGTCGTCAACAACCATTGGGACATAAGGTTCATTAAGATAGGAGTTGATATCAATAAACCTTTTAGACTGATGTAGAACCAAGGACTTCTGAATCTCATGAGTCTTATACACAAAAGCCTTTATTTGTTGAATCTCCTTTCGCATCTCCTTCATCACTTCAAGAACGTCAGAAAACTTCTGAGAATTTGAAGGAACGTCTCTTGGCTTCCTCACATTCCTTCATTTTCTTTTCAAGGTAGGAGACAATGGGGAATTTTATTTTTCCTTCATGATTGATGGCTTAACAATCATATTAGATCTTTTCCATCAGAAGACATCATGCTTGGAGTATCCATAAACGTATGGGTTTGTGAGAGGAAATCACAAGTTAAACTCAACAAGCAGTCTTGAGATAAAAAGAGGTTTCAGGGAAGGAAAAAGGAATGTTGGGTTACACAACCTTTTAACAGGTTCGTGCACGCACAATTCTGAACCCTAGAGAGAGTAGAATTGTCGAAAATAACCCTTTGTTTTATTGATAGACAGGGAAGAACAAAAACTAAGAAAAGAAGAGAAAAAACTTTTCCTACAGCCTGAGAGGTACACAACCTTGTCTCTTTTGATCAGGCACATGAGACAATATTTACAAATCAACAAAATCAAGTTGTGTTGCGGTGAACAACAATTTGTCCACCATGCTCCTCTTGAGAGGAATCCTTAGACCTCTGTCTATCAAAACAATTTGACCATACTTTCTTCTCTAATGGTCTTGTTTTGTCCTTGGAAACTAACTTCTTAGACGAATATAAAATCCTACATACTTCAGCGGTCTTCTGAGCAAGTTTAAGCTCATTTGCTAATCGATTTACTCTTTGTTGAAGTTTGTTGACGTGCCTCAATTGGTGTTTGTACTTGTAACACCTTGATAGTTCATGACCCTTTTGAGAACAAAATGAGCACGTCAATCTTGGATAATATTCAGGCATCTGAGATGTGCACGCAGCTAGACACATAGTGGAACCTGAAACATTACAAACAGAGTTTCCAAAGAATTGGTCAATTTTTTCTTCCAGATTGGTTAAGTTTTCTTCTGAAAGAATATCGAAATTGATGTATGTATTGGTACAATTATCAAAATCAATATTTTCACCAAGAAGTGCAACACTTGATTTCTCGTCTTCATTAGAATCATAGTTGTCATACATTTCATCAAGAGTTGCAGCAAGACCTTTGTTCCCAGCGTATTTTCTACGATTTGGGCACTCGTTTGCAAAATGACCAAATCCTTTACATTTAAAGCAATGAGGCATATCCTCGTCATCATTTTCATCCGTGTTCCTGTTTTTAGGAGGAATATGATTATGAGGTTTGACTTATGCTTTAGGCTTATCTCTGGAGAACCGTTTACTTCTCTTCAACAGAAGGTCCCTAAACTGTCTTGTGATCATCGAGACCGATTTGTAAAGATCTTCATCTGATGAATCAGTCTCAGAGTGATCATCTTCAGAGATATACACTTTTTTACTTTTATCAAGTAATTTAGTGTGTTTTAGTGCTTTGAACGTAACATCCTTAGATTTGGATGAATTCTCGTGATCAAAGATCTTAAGCTTCCCAACCAACGTATTTCTGGAGAGATTATCAAGATTATTTCCCTCAACGATGGCATGCTTCTTAGAGTCGTATCTAGAGGGCAGCGATCTAAGAATTTTCATCACAATGTCCTTTTCAGGAATAGTCTTACCCAATGCAAAAGATGCATTAACAATTTCAGACACTCTGTGATTAAACTCATCAAATGGATGTTCATCTGCCATATGAAGGTTTTCCCAAGGTTTTGAAGCCTAGCTTCCTTTTCACTGGAGATACCTTCGAATACGGTTTTTAAGATATCCCATGCATCTTTAGACCTAGTGCAATTTGACACATGGTGCTGAATATTCAAGGTAATGGCATGTATGATGACATTCAAACCGTCGGAGTTTTGCTTTGCAGCAAGTATCTTGGAAGGACTGTATTCACCAATATTCTTGGGAACGTTTACATCTCCAACTGCCACAACGGGAGCATCATAGTCATTAATTACATATACCCATGATTGAAAGTCACGTGGTTGAAGAAAAACTCGCATAACAATTTTCCACCGTAAGTAATTAGAGCCATCGAAGACTGGTGGTACGTTAATAGAGATAGAACCTCTGTCCATAGAGTCAGATCGCTACAAACACATACTTGTAAGGTCTTAAACGTGTTTGCCTGCTCTGATACCAATTGAAAAAACGGGGGTACAACAACCACACCCAATATTTCTCTTAGAAATCTGTATGTAAAAACTCCAATATACTTTCTAGAGAATAAACAAGACTCAATCTATAAAAAGTATATCAAAGAGTTAGTATCTCAATCTCTCGATTTGATCTATACTCAAGCAAATAGAAATCTACGAGTTTCTATCAAATACTAGAGAGATAACTTGGATGGTACCAAAGACCAATATCCAAGTATCAATCAATTTAAATCAACAACCAAAGGCCGGATATTCTAATTGATTGAACCTAACGCACAACCTGTGATATTTCAATTATAAAGATAAACAATATAATGCGGAAATAGAAATAACACATACACAAGAATTTTTTTAACGAGGAAACCGCAAATGCAGAAAAACCCCGGGACCTAGTCCAAATTGAACACACACTGTATTAAGCCGTTACAGATACTAGCCTACTACAAACTAACTTCGGTCCTGGACTGTAGTTGAACCCCAATCAATCTCACATTGATCCAAGATACAGTTGCGCTCCTTACGTCTCTGATCCCATCATGATACTACACACTTGATTCCCTTAGCTGATCTCACCCACAACTAAGAGTTGCTACGAGCCAAACGAAGACTTGAAATAAACAAATCTGTATCACACAGAAAAGTTTACAATAATAGATAAATCTGTCTCCCACAGAAATACCTACGAGTTTTGTTCCGTCTTTTTATAAATCAAGGTGAACATGAACCAATTGATATCCCGAACTTATATTCCCGAAGAACAGCCTAGAATTATCAATCACCTCACAATAGTCTTAATCGACGCGGCGAAAGAAGATATTGTGGAATCACAAACGATGAGACGAAGATGTTTGTGACTACTTTTATATCTTTCCTATCAGAAAATCAATATCAAGCCAATCTTTGCGATTGTACTCGTACAATAGAAACAACAAGATCATATCACACAACTACGAGAAAGTAGCATCGGTCTGGCTTCACAATACCAATGAAGTCTTTAAGTCGTTAACCTGATTTTTAAGAAGAAACCAAAGGTTAAAGGAGAATCGACTCTAGATAACACAACTAGTATCACACTTAAGGTGTGGGGATTGGGTTTCCCAGTTGCTAGAATTCTCTCTTATATAGTCTTTCAAATCAGGGTTTGCAATCAATGTTAGCTTGGTAACAAAGCATTCAATATTCACCGTTAGATGAAAACTGATTAGATTCAAGCTAATATCTTTCAACGGTTAGATCGAAAACCTAGATTGTTACACAAAAATGAAATGCACGCTTCTAGGTTTGTGTAACCGTACCCAAACATGTAAATTTGTTGGTTCAACAATAGTTAACCAAATGGTTAGCCATATGGCACTTTCATATCAACCATATTCTTCTTCACCATAACTAGTTCAAATGACTCAAATGAACTAGTTAGAGAGTTGTTCAATTGCAAGGACATCTTATGTAACTACACAAGACACAATTGAAGCAAAAACGATTTGATTCACTTGAATCGGTTCATGAACTTTATATCCACGGTTTGTAATTGCATTCCTTAGTTTATATAAACATGAGTTCACAAACAATCATTTTTAGATATAACCAACTCAAGTTCGCGGACTTAAGTTCCCGGAAGGAGTTCTCAAACTCCAGCAGATTTTCTCGGGTCGAGAACTTCCGCCAGTTCGCAGACTGGGTTCGCGGACTGAGTTCACGGCTCTTGTTCCAGTTCTCTTGATCAACAAAGTTCGCAAACTTCGGTTCAAGGTATAAGGAATTATACATATATATGTTTCCACAACAATGCTTATATCCAACATTGGTTATATAATCTAAACTCTCATTTCAATCATTGAAACATTCTTAGAGGACGTTATATAGTTGTTATTTACAAACCATTTTTCGTCAAAGTAATTTTCAAAGTGATTGAAACATAACATGACTTTCGTCACTAGGTAAAGATGAACTTGGCCAAAGCGAAAGCTTACCAACACATATTTCGAGAAATAGACAGGCGAGATAAACTCGGATCGAAATAGCAAATGTGTATAATCAAAGTCTATATAGCAAAACGACTTTTGTCTCAAGATAGGAGATAGAGTAGATAGACTTTTGAGTGATAGATAAGTTCAAGTATCCATATACCTTTTTGTCGGTGAAGTTCCACCAGTTCCTTGAGTAGTTATTCTTCTTGTATGATGATCCGCCATGGAGTTCTTGAGCTCAATTACACTTTCTATCCTAGTCTGAGACTTATCTATATTAGACTAGAAATCAAGACTTATAGTTTTGATCACTAACATTGAAAAACATGCTTGAGATAGCAATGCATGTGAGTTCGACCGAGCAATGCTCTAACATATCGGTATTGTGATTAGAAATTGAGTTTGGTTACCAAACAGTTTTGATCCTTTACTGTTTGGAATACGATCCAAAGGAATCTTATCTTTCCAGTTGAAATATTGGTAGAAGAAGTTATTGTGAACCATTAAGAAGATATATTATATTTAGTCCTAAAAAGGACGCTTGTTCTGCTAGGATATCTAGTATCAAACGTCTATTGGGAACTTCGGTTCTGCTAGATGTTATCAAACAAGAATATTGCTGAAGCTGAGTAACTAGGATTTTAGATTGCTTGGTATCGTCTACACGAAATTGCAGGTTTACTTTTGTAGCGTCTTAATTCATTGAGTACTCAAAACTGGACTAGGTCCCTGGGTTTTTCTACAAGATTGTAGTTTTTCTCGTTAATAAAATTCAGGTGTGTTATTTACTTTATTTCCGCATTATAATTGTGTTTATATTATAATTAAAGTAAATACACTTGTACGTTAACTAGGCACTTGATATTGATCTTATAAGTGTTTCGGTCTTGTACCATAACTATTATCAAGTGAACATCTTGTTGTTGTATTATCTCGATCTTGTATCCATAGACGATCACACAAGGTGTATTGTGATTTACTACTTGGATTGATTTCTCACATTGTTAGGCCAGTCTGGACTAACCCTGTTCCAAGTGGACACCGTGTTGAAATATTCCTTTAGTGATTGTTACTTAAAGAGAATTATACACGGTGAGTCTTGAATAGGTTGTGATCAAAATAAAAGATTGTGGTGTATTGGGTACCCCTCGTATTTTCACAAGAGATTTTTTCGAGCCACTTTGAGTCGGAATGGTTTTATTGAAGCCTAAGCCTCTTTTATCTCCATACTTACGACAATTCACGACACATGAATTAAGATAATTTCTCGAATCCACAAATAGATTGTAAGATATTTCAACAGGGTTCAAAATCCTAAGAGTTTTGTTGATAGCGGATATATAATGTCCCGCACCTTCAACTTTTTCTTTATTAATTCGAATTTTTTCATCCAATTTATCCTGGAAAGTCTTTTCCCTTTCAAATCCTTCATAAAGATTTACAACTTTGATGTATATCTCATAGCAAAGTCCATCGATAAATCTTTTTAATTTGTGTTTCTCATGACACAGCTTATCGATCATCTTCTTTACATCATTACCGAAATCAAGATCGATGGTTTCTAAAACACACTCGGAACTTGGTACGATATTTGCTGGTGATACATTTTTTGAGATTTCGTCTATGTCCATATAATCAGACTGCTTCAAACACATACTTGTTAGGTATTAACGTGTTTGCTTGCTCTGATACCAACTGAAAACGCCGGGGTACCAAAATACACCACCAACCTTTTTTAGGCAATCTGTATGGACAAACTCAACACCACTCCGAGATTAAAAACTCAATCAAGGAAAGTGCCTAGTGTTATCTCTCTCTCTCTCTCTCGTTGTTAGAACGTTTACATAATTCATTCCGTGAACCTAACTACAAAGAGAGTTCTTGGACGGTACTAATGTCCAAGGATCAATCAAGTCTTTTACAACTAACAAGGGTGGACCTAGCTATTGTGATTGATCAACGCACAACCTGTGAAATTTCAATTATAAAGATAAACAATATAATGCTGAAAAAGAAATAACACAAACACCAAAAGTTTTGTTAACGAGGAAACCGCAAATGCAGAAAAACCTCGAGACCTAGTCCAGATTGAATACCAAACTGCGTGGTTTTTAAAATCGTGCGATTCACGATTCACTCCATTTTGCACAAAACTTCTTCTTGAGAATCGTTAGTCAACTCTTTTTGACTATGATTCTTGACTTAATTCGAGCGTCCAAAATGTTTTTTTTCAAAAAAGAGAACGTGTAGTTTCAAACACAGGACCTCTAGCATCACACACATGGCCTCCAACCAATGTTCCATCTTGGTTGTTGGTGCTAAGACTCGGTATATTTTATATTTATAAGAACTAAACATCAAAAATCAAACCTTTGGAGTTATTTTGTATGATTTAACAATATTTATAAGCATACACTTACAATTTAAATGAATCTTTGGTTCATGATTTAACATACGATTCGATTCGCAAATTTCAAAAAACGATCCACGATTCGATTCACGATTTAAAAACCTTACCAAACTATATTAAGCCGCTACAGACACTAGCCTACTACTAATTAACTTCGATCTGGAATATAGTGGAGCCCAAACTCAGTCTCCCACTGATTCAGGTACAGTCGCGCTCCTTACGCCTCTTGAATCCCAGCAGGACTCTGCACAATTGATTCCCTTAGACGGTCTCCCACCAACTAAGAGTTGCTTCAACTCAATTGAAGACTTTAAAACAAATCTGCCTCCCACAGATTAAGCTTATTTATTGATTTCCTGATTTACGACCTAAACGAATGATCATATCAAACGATAGATCCAGGTGATGGATGATAGGTGTTGTAAACACCTTTATATTTTTATTTATTGTTTATGCTTTCTTTGCGAGTTTTATTGTAAATTATCTATCTTATGTTTACTTTTGAGTTTATCAGGTACTTTGGAATCATTCGGATCAAAAGAAGAAGAAAACGTCCATTTGAAGTGAAAATGGCAAAAGGGCTAGGTCGCGCAAGGCGGAGGTGAAGAATTAAATTGTCAGTCTCCTAGAACTGACAACTGAACAGAGAATTAGGTTGTCGGTTCTCCAAAACCAACAAGATACATATAGACTGGGTGGCCTTGTCCTATTTGCTGGGTGCCTCTATCAATTGTGGTTACCATTTTCTCAAATTCAGAGAGGAGAGAAAAGAAACTATGGCGGCTGCTGTAAGAGAGGACAGGGGAGATCGAGAAGAAGCTGAGAGTGTAAGATGCAGAAATCAGAGAATCGATGAAGAAACCGATGGGGGTTTTGAATCTGTTGCAGTCAAGAACAAGATGAGGAGGAATTACAGCTTCTGATGTTGTTGTTAATGAAGTTAGGGTTCAGTACAGGCAAGGGTTTGATGAAAATGGTGATTCAAAGCTGAGAAGAAGAGACAGATTGGTTAATTCTAGAGAAGATTGGATGGGTTTATGGATTGAAGTGATGAATGAATCTGGTTAGGGTTCTGAGTCACAGATGGAGATTCTAGTTCGAAGATAAACATGGAACAATGGGTTTAAAATGGATTTGGTATATGGCAGCAGTATGACTCGAATTTGGTGATTCAAGGTTAATTTGATCTGAAATTGAAGAAGAGTAATGGGTTCTTCTCAGATTTAAGGTCTGATGCCGAGAAGAAAAGGATGATGTTTGTTGCAATAGCAAGAAATTACAGTGGCTGTGAGCAGATGGTTCTGATGGAAATTAGGTCAAGAACAACGAGATGTTGAGGACGTTAGTTGGTTGCTGTTGATTCTTGAAGTTGGAATGAATTAGCTCTGTAACAGTTGTGGCTTCTTATGGGGGTTAGATATATGTGTAGGATTGTTGGGTTGCTTATGAATTTGAGAGTGTAGGCAAGAGATGGAGCTGAACTCAAATGCAGGGAATAAACTGTGATTAGATGAATGCATAGGTTTACAGGGTTCTGGTGGAATTATACAGCTGCTACTGTTGCTGTTGCTGTTGTTGTTAATGGAACCAGGGTTTTGAATCTGGGGTTGAAGATGAACTGCGTTGGAGTGTTGCAACAATAGAAGAAAAGTCAGATGTATCAAACAATAAATATAAAGAACCGTATCAAACAACTCTACCACGAACAAATTGATGAGGGAAGAATCACAGGTTCAACAAGCTGTCCTTAACACATTAGTTCGGGGGTATACTCTAAAATAATGCTAAACCCCAACGTGCGAATATGTGTCCAGGATAAGACTGCCCGATATAACTTGTATTAGCACAATACAAGTTACCCACTCTTAAACTCAGCAACGGGGATGGAAGTAAAACGCCGCACGAAAATAAAAGCAAGAAGATGAAGAAAAGTAGACCTAGAGATGGTCGCTGCTTGTGTGTTTTGAAAAGAGATTTTCGAGTTATATTTATAGGAAAATTAACTTGCAAATCAAGTTAGGTTTAGGTTTTTTCTTATAAAACGAGTTTTGTTTCTTGTAAAACAATTAAACACAAAAAAGAATTTTTTCCATAAATAAAACTCTTAAATAAATTATTTATCAAGTTAAAAATTTGCAAAAAATAATTTCAAGTAGACACGGACTTGGTGCTTGGTACACGCGCATGGGCATGGGTCGAAACATGTAGTTTTCGTCCCACCCGCTCCACCCACATTGTTTTACAACATATCCATGAGAACATGGTAATATAGTGGAGCACCTCTTTAGTTTTCCACAATGTGGGACTAAAGGTTCCATTTCATTCACTCAAAAATGAGTGAGTATCCTTAGACCATTAGGTCATGAGATCAAACCACACCAAGACCAAAAAATCATTTATTAAATAACTCATTTTATCCAACAAACTGAATGCAACTGTTGGTGTTGTTCATGAAGTTGCAGGGGAGATGAATTGCAGGTGCAGAGTGGTGAGGTTGCGGGATTTGTGACGACTCAGGTGGTCTGCAGGCTTGGAGATGTTGGCAGTAATTCAGTAAATGGTGGTGGCAGTGACTGAGAGGGGACATGACCACCAGTTACTACACACAAGAGGAATGGTTGAACTGAGATTGCAGCTGTTGTCCAGAGAAGATGATGGTGGTGTTGTGTTGCGATAAAGAATTTAAATGGCAGTCTCAGGTGTTTGTGTATGAATGGAAATATGAGTTGATCATTGCAGTAGTTGGAGTTACATAAATGGAGTGTTTGAGATGGATGGAGCAATTGAATCTGAGGCAAAGAAGTGGAACTGAAGGCTTGAGCAGGCATGTTGCGTTGCAGCTAAGGATACTGGGAAAGATTTACAAGATATTGCATCATCTTGGCGAAACAAAGTTCAGGCCTGCAAGATGGTTATGGCTTAACCAATTCAGCCGAGTTAGCGTCTGACTCGTACATCTGACTTGCAGCTGACTCACATATGATCTAGTTGACTCGGTGTGACTCACTGAGCTTGACCATGTTGACTGATTCGTTTGACCGGTGACCCGGCAGACTTTGCCGGTCACATGAACTACTCCTCCGACCACTTTGCCGGCCAAACTCCGGCCGATAATACCAGTTTCCCGGCGACCACTTTTAGGGACATATTTTCACATAAGTATTCCTCACATATGGGCTTGATGGACTCCTTTGTTGGACTCTCTGAAGACTTGACCTAGTTTTGGAAAGCAAAGAAAGAAAGTCTGTTACAACTTTGGAGATCACGTATTATTCTTAGAGCTTTGGGAGATCCGCTTTTACTTACGCTACTAGTATTTGATTTGTTTTCATCTTCTTAATTTAATTACTATTATGTTGATGAACTCCATAGCTATGAGTAGCTAATTTAATATTATTGGTTAAGGATGTAGTTCTATTTCTAAAACTTGTGCTTGATTAATGCATTAGTTTTATCTCTTGATTATCGTTCAAATCTCTATTGTTTTTAATATCACATGATTGATGTATTGTGATAGGATTTAAATGTTTGTTTAGTTGACTGGCCAATCAATTCAACTAGCATCCTTGTACATAGCTATTTTAGGGTTTTCATCGAGCGATAACCGCAAATATAAGTAGCATGATATGATTACGGTTTGTAGTGATACATTCTTTTAATCATATGTAGAGTTTGACCATTATCCGAATTGTCATGCGCAATGTATGACAATTGCATTGATTAGCCTATTTATGAAACTTAATGCTCTTAGGAATTGAACTTAATTAGCGCAAGACGTTAGGTTATTCTTTAGGTAGAATTCACACACGCAGCTCTAATGTGTGTGTTGATGAACTTAGGAAATTAATGCAATATCTTGCTCTCTTGATACTCTAGGCTTTTGATGATGAAGAGATTAAATTCTAATTCTAATCATGTATGCAAGCACTTGTTTAAGATTGAAGATGAACTCCTTGACCACTATCCTCATCTTATTGATTACATTCTACTTTTTACTTTGCTTTTGATTTACTTTTATTGCTTTGCATAAAATCAGAAATCCTCCCAATTTGGTTAATTAGGAAATTGAATACATAATAACTACAATTTCCTCTCTGTGGAAACGATCCTTTCTTACCCTTGCTTCATTATATATTTTGAGTAGTAAGAAAGTGTAATTATTTTTGATGCCTACTACAACGATCAAATTTTGGCGCCGTTTCCGGGGAACGAACCCAGGTCACCCGCGTGACAGGCGTGAATACTTACACTATACTACAACGACGTTAGGTTATGAATAATCGAACGTCATTGTCGTAGAACTTAATGCATATCAAATTTTTTGACGCCTACGACAACAACGTTGTATTTTATTTTATTTTCTCGAATCTGAAGATGGTGATAGATTTGTGTTTGTTGCTGTTGAAAATTGGTGTTTGAGAGGAATCTGAGGTTATGCAAAGGTGTTGAAGGACTTGTGTACCAATAAACAAAGGCTCAAAGGTAATGAAGTGCTAAGTGTGGGGGAGAATGCTTCGGCAATCTTACAACACAAACTCTCACTTAAGTGAAAGGATCCCAGTAGCTTTTACATTCCCGTCACAATTGGTAACACTATATTTAATAAAGCTATGTTGGACTTAGGTGCATCTTTTAATGTTATGCCTGCATCTATGTATAATTCACTTGATCTTGGTCCTCTCAAAAAGTCTGGAATTGTGTTGCAATTAGCCGATCGCCCTAATGTCTACCCAATGGGTATTATTGAGGATATTCTTGTGCAGGTTAATCAATTAGTATTTCCAGCAGATTTTTGTGTGTTAGATATGAATGAAAGTTCACCATACCCGTCTCTTCCATTGCTACTTGGGCGTCCCTTCATGAAAACGGCGAAAACCATTATTGATGTTGACAAAGGAACGCTGACTATGGAATTTGATGGAGAAATAATACGTTTCAGAATTTTCGAGACGATGAGATATCCTAGTGATGTCCCCTCTTGTTTCTCCATTGATGTGATGGACACATTGGCACAACAAATGTTTGAGTTGAATGGTGTTGATACTTTGGAAGTCGTGCTCACTACACATATTGATGATGGTTTGGAGTACGGTGATGAGATTAAGGAAACCATTGGTTCTCTTGACTCATTACTGGAAAAATATGCACTTAAGAATATTTCATATGCTTCTTTACTTTGCAATGATGAAAAACTTGTGCCTTCTATAGTTAAATCTCCAAAGTTGGAATTGAAACCTCTTCCAAGTCACTTAAAATACTTGTACTTGGGTGACAAGGAAGACTTACCCGTGATTGTTTCTAACGATCTTAATGAATTACAGGAGCAAAAACTTCCAAGGGTGCGAAGGAAGTACAAAACGGACATAGGGTGGACAATCGCCGATATCAAGGGTATAAGCCCTGCCGTTTTTATGCACAACATCCGTTTGGAAGACGATGCAAATCCTACAAGGTAAGCGCAACGTCGTTTAAACCCTACTATGATAGAAGTTGTGAAAAAGGAGATACTCAAGCTTTTGGACGTGGGTGTTATCTACCCAATATCCGATAACAAGTGGGTGAGCCCGGTACAAGTAGTACCTAAAAAATCAGGTGTGACGGTGATGGAGAATGATAAGAACGAACTTGTCCCAACTCGCATGCAAACCGGTTGGAGGGTTTGTATTGATTACAGAAAATTGATTGCCACTACTAGAAAATATCACTTTCCTTTACCATTTATTGATCAAATGCTTGAACGTTTAGCTGGACACTCTTACTATTGTTTCCTTGATGGCTATTCAGGTTACAATCAGATTGTGATAGCACCAGAGGATCAAGAGAAAACTACTTTCACTTGTCCTTTCGGTACTTTTTCTTATAGAAGGATGCCTCTTGGATTGTGCAATGCTCCAACTACCTTTTAAAGGTGTATGGTAAGTATCTTTTCAGAATATGTTGAAAACATAATCGAAGTATTCATGGAAGATTTTAGTGTCTTTGGTGATTCATTCGATCTTTGCTTGAACAATTTGTCACTAATCCTTGAACGATATGTTGAAACAAACCTTGTGCTGAATTGGGAGAAGTGCCATTTTATGGTAACTCATGGCATAGTTTTAGGCCATATAATATCTTCTAAAGTCTTGGAAGTTGATGATAAGATAGGCCTTATTCATTCTTTAACCCCTCCCACCACGGTGAGGGAGATACACTCTTTTCTTGGTCATGCAGGTTTTTATCGTAGATTCATCAAGGACTTTTCCAAGATAACATCACCACTTTGCAACTTATTGCAAGAAGATGTGGTTTTTAACTTTGATGAAAAGTGTGTAGCGGCATTCGATCGTTTGAAAGGACTTTTGATTTCAGCCCCTATCATTAAACCACCGGATTGGAGTAAGCCTTTTGAGCTCATGTGTGATGCTAGTGATTATGCGGTTCGACGCTTGGGAAACTTGTGGGAAAGATACCTCATTCCATTTATTATGCTTCTAGGACACTCAATTAAGCCCAAAAAAACTACACACTCACTGAAAAAGAGTTGTTAGCTATTGTTTTTGCTTTGGAAAAGTTTCGCTCTTATCTAATTGGTACAAGATTTGTTGTCTTTTCTGATCATGCAGCGCTTAGGTACTTCCTTAAGAAGAAAGGGGCGAAACCGAGACTCATACAATGGATTTTACTCTTGCAAGAGTTTGACATAGAGATCAAAGACAAGAAAGGAATTGAGAATACCGTTGCAGATCACTTGAGCCGTCTTGCTGTGGACAAAGAAGCTATCCCATTGCGTGAAAGTTTCCCGAATGAGCAACTATTCTCAATTGCCTTTGGAGAACCATGGTACGCTGATATTGTTAATTACTTAGTTTCTAAATAAATCCCAAAGAACTTGTCTCTTGCTGAAAGAGACAAACTTAAGAATTTAGGAAACTAATACATATAGGATGATCCATACTTATAGAAACATTGTAGTGACCAAGTAATAAGAAGGTGCGTTCCCGAATCAGGATTTAATTTTATCTTGTCTTTTTGTCACTCCTATGCTTGCGGAGGACACTTTGGGAGCAATATAACCGCTCTCAAGGTATTAGAATGTGGTTTCTATTGGCCAACTTTGTTTAACGATGCATATGCATTTTGTACCACATGTGATAGGTTCCAAAGAACATGCAATATAGGTTCTCTAAATCAAATGACACAAACTATTATTCAATTTGTTGAGGTTTTTGATGCATGGGGAATTGATTTTATGGGCCCTTTTGTCAATTCTAATGGGAATTATTATATCTTGCTTGTTGTTGATTATGTCTCGAAATGGGTGGAAGCTAAGGCCACCCCAACTAATGATTCTAAAGTGGTTTCAGATTTTGTGCAAGCAAACATATTTGCAAGGTTTGGAATTCCAAGAGCCATAATTAATGATAGGGGCATACACTTCAAAAACAGGTTCTTGCAAATCTTGTTAAGCAAGTACAATGTGTCACATAGGATTTCAACACCTTTTCATCCCTAAACAAATGGAAAAGCCGAGGTTTCCAACCGAGAGGTGAAATCCATTCTAGAGAAGACGGTGAATCCAACAAGGAAGGATTGGATTTCGCGATTCAATGATGCTTTGTGGGCTTATAGATCCGCATACAAGAAACCTATTGGGATGTCTCCCTTTAAGCTTGTTTACGGTAAACCTTGTCACTTACCCATTGAAATTAAGCATAAGGCGTTTTGGGCTATTAAGCAATGCAATCTTTTGTTGGATGGTGATGTAAGGCTAAGGAAGTTACAACCCCAAGAGTTAGAAGAAATTCGCAATGATGCAATTAAAAGCTCACGGATTTACAAGGAAAAGACGAAAGCATTTCATGATAGTATGATTACAAAGAAACAATTTTCTATTGGGCATAAAGTTCTTTTGTTTAATTCTCATTTGCAATTGTTTCCGGGTAAATTAAGGTCACGTTGGATTGGACCTTTTATTTTGACTAATGTGTTTTCTCATGGTGCAGTTGAAATTCGTAGTTTAGCTACAAGTAATGAGCTTAAAGTAAACGGGAACCGGTTGAAACCATATTATGAGAACTTCTCCTTGGATGTCGTTGAATGAGTTAACCTTGTGGAAGTACTCCCTTTGGAGGAGCCTTAGCATGCAAGGAGATAGTCGGGATGACGACTTTAAACCAAGCGCTGCATGGGAGGCCACCCATTGGTTTTTCTCTCTTATCTTTTTATATCTTGTCTTATGTTTATTCTTGTTTTTATTTTATCTTATTTTTAGATTTCTTGTCACATTATCATGTAGTATTACCCACCTTGAATTTCTTTGGACGATTCAATTTACATTGAGGAAAATGTAAAGTTTAAGTGTGGAGGAGTGGTTAAGCATTTACATTGTAAATTTTTCATTAATTTTAAACTTTTATGTGAATTAGTTAATGAAAAACTCCTACTTGTAGTTAGTTTAGAGTCACGTAATATACATATCTCTAAGGTTACATCGAAATTCTCACAAGAGTGACTGAACTTAAAGATGACAGAGAACGTAATCGAGTTTCTTACTTGTATGAGAGTAAAAGTTGGATTTAACCATGCTAGTGGAAAATGAGGTGCAAAATGAATTCGGTATTAGAGTTGTGATCCCCTATAGTGGAGACTACCTATTGTTACATCATGTGAGGCACCGACCTTCAATTCTTTGTACGTGTCTAAATATGTGCTTTTAGAGTGTATGTCACCGTACGTTAACTCCGGGTAGAATGGTGAGCTACCAAACCTACCACCAATAGAAGCACTACTTTGATATCTTAAGTGTTATTTCATCAATCATGATGGTGACATCGAATTGGTAACTTACATACCACTTGTAATCTTGTTTGCGGTTAGCACCATCCACTTTGTCTCTCTCTACACCAACATGTCCATAGAAACACCATCATCATAAACAAGAGGAACATCACAAATTCGAAGGAAAGTTGAAGAGGTTCAAAGTTTGCAAGCAACATACAGAAATGAGAAGATTTCAGATTCAAGTAAAGCAACAAGATAGGGAGCAGATTTTTTACAAGTTGAAGACTTATGTACAAGAGCGAAGATTATCAAGAGAGTCAAGAAGTTATGATATCAAGACATACAAGTTGTAAAGAATCAAGCGGTAAAGTACTTACACCATGGCCTTTGTACTTGCATTTTTTTTTTCTCTTGTTTAAAAAAAAAAAAAAACTTGGGACATGGTCATCATTATGCTAAGTCCCTTCTAAATGAAAAAAATGAAAAGACAAGAGAAAATTTTGTTAGGTTCATTACTAGTTTTATTTTTTTGTTTTCATTTTGCATTTGTTTTATTTTTCTTGTCTCTTAAAGAAAAAAAAATGGAAAAAAAAAGAGACAACAAAAATGTGTTGTATCATATTTTGGTTCGTTTTTAGTTTTGTTCTTTCAATAAAGCCGATGGAAAGAAGAAATATCCATAATGGAGTTTCAAGCAACACGGAATTAGGGAAAAGTGTTACATTGTAAAGATTCTACGAAGTTCAAGAGTTATCATCACTAGTTGAAGACCGAAGACGAAGATGAAGACAAGGATTGAAGACCGAAGACGTTTCTATGGATGCTGTGAGAGTGGTGCTAATTGCACGTTGAACGGATAAAAAGGTAAATAAGCATATTCCCACCTTTGTTAAGTGGTTGATTTCCTTTCTTAGAGATCGTCAGAAAAAATGGGTTTTCAAAATTATTAAAGATGTGGGTTTTCAAAACGATTCGGAGGGTTTTTGCGTTCCTACTATTCAACGTGTCGCAGGATTCTCTCTTCATTCCTACGTGGACACATGTGTGACCCATAAAAAGCTGTTTATTATTGAGAGAAACTTCATAAAACCCTTTCTGGTGAGGCAGAGTCGAGACTTTCGACCACTTTCGAACCTGGATTCTTTCGATAAGGGATGGTTATTTCTCTCTCAACTTTTAAGGATGATATTGTGTTCATATATATGACTAACTTCTTATTACTAGTGTGTAGAATTTCTATGTCTTCTTAGCGCGTTGGATGCTATTATTTCGGAAAACTAGTAAGTTGGGAATGTAGGTTTTGTGGGTATACCTCTTGTAAACCCTCACGAGACTATAACTCGTCCACTATGGACACCTAGGGGTTCAAAGGCTTGTTATACATGCTAAGTGTGACGGTAGCCTCGACGACATGGAGTTGTATGTATGTTTTAGAATTTGTTTTGTTTGATTTACTCGAGGACTAGCAAAGTCTAAGTGTGGGGGAATTTGATAGGTGTTGTAAACACCTTGATATTTTTATCTATTGTTTATGCTTTCTTTGCGAGTTCTATTGTAAATTATGTATCTTATATTTACTAGGAGTTTATCAGGTACTTTTGTTAGAGCACTTCTCGGTCAAACTCGCATGCGTTGCTATCTCAAGCATGTTTGTCAATGTTAGTGATCAAAACTATAAGTCTTAATTTCTAGTCTACTTATAGCTAAGTCTCGTACTAGGATAGAAAGTGTAGTTGAGCTCAAGACTCCATGGCGATCATCATACAAAGACGAAGAACTACTCAAGGAACTGGTGGAACTTCATCGACTAAAATGTATGTGGAGACTTGAACTTATCTATCACTCAAAAGTCTATCTACTCTATAACTATCTTGAGACAAAAGTCGTTTTGCGATATAGACTTTGATTATACACATTGGCTATTTGGAGCTGAGTCTATCTCACTTATCTATTTCTCGAAATATGTGTTGGTAAGCTTTCGTTTTGGCCAAGTTCATCTTTACTAGTGACGAAAGTCATGTTAAATTTCAATTACTTGAAAAATGCTTTGACTAAAAATAGTGTGTGAACAACAACTATATAACGTCCTCTAAGAATGTTTCAATGATTGAAATGAGAGTTTAGATTATATAACTATGATTGGATATAAGCATTTGTGTGGTAACTCATACATGTATAAGTCCTTATTCCTTGAACCAAAGTATGCGTACTTTGCTTCTCAGGAAAATCGGAACTAGAGTCCGCGTACCAAGTCCGCGTACTATCGGAGGTTCTTATCCATAGAACTTCTGCTGGAGTTTGTGAACTGAATACAAACTTATTCCGGGTACTTAAGTCCGCGTACCAGTCCGCGTACTTAAGTTGGTTATTTTCTAAAAATGATTATTCGTGAATTTAAACTTATATTAACTAAGGAATGCAAGTTTGCAAACCGTGGCCATAAAGTTCATGAATCGATTCGAGTGAATCAAATTGTTTTTGCTTAGATTGTGTCTTGTATACTTCTATAAGATCAAAGCAATTGAACAACTCTTTAACTAGTTCATTTGAGTCATTTGAACTAGTTATGGTAAAGAAGAATATGGTTGATATGGAAGTGCTCATATGGCTAATCATTTGGTTGGCTACTGTTGAACCAACTAGATGTACATGTTTGGTTACGGTTACACAAACCTAAACAAACGTGCATTTTATTTGTATGTAACAAGCTAAGTTTCGATCTAACGGTTGAAAGATATTAGCTTGAATCTAATCAGGTTTTCATCTAACGATGAATATTGAATGCTTTTTTACTAAGCTAACGTTGATTGCAAACCCTGATTTGAAAGACTATATAAGGGAGAACTCTAGCAACTGGAAAACCTAATCCCCACATCTCCTGTGTGTAACTAGTTGTATTATCTAGAGTCGATTCTCCTTTAACCTTAGGTTTATACCGAGACCCTGTAGGCTAACGACTTGAAGAATTCATTGGGATTTTGAAGCCAGGTCGATACTACTTTTCTTGTAGTTGTGTGATCTGATCTTGTTGTTTCTATCGTACTAAGTAAAATCGTAAGATTGGCTTGAGATTGATTTCTCCGATAGGCAAGATATAAAAGTAGTCACATACATCTTCGTGTCATCGTTTGTGATTCCACAATATCTTCTTTCGCTAGTCGATTAAGATTATTGTGAGGTGATTGATAATACTGAGATGTTCTTCGGGAATATAAGTCTGGTTTATCAATTGGTTCCTGTTCACCTTGATTTATCAAAAGAAGGAACAAAAACTCGTAGGTATTTCTGTGAGAGACAAATTTATCTATTACCGTAGACTTTTCTGTGTGATACAGATTTGTTTATTAAAGTCTTCGACTTTGGGTCGTAACAACTTTTAGTTGTGGGTGAGATCAGCTAAGGGAATCAAGTGCGTAGTATCCTGCTGGGATCAGAGACGTAAGGAGCGCAACTGTAACTTGGATCAGTGTGAGATTGATAGACACATTTCCGTGTCTGAGTTGTCCTCAGTGTCTCTATTGTTAGTGCTTGATTGTGTGCTTATTATGGTGTTTTATGCGTTTGTAGAGAAATACACTTGTGTAGAAAAAGTTGCTCGAAAAGTGCTATTTGGACCCCGGAGGAGATTTGCTATTCGGACCCCAGTTTTGGATAAGGGGCACTCAATTACTAAGGGGCACCTTGATCACTATTTGCACCCCAAGATATCCACCTGCTATTCGCAACCTACTCTGGATAGGGAGCAACCCTTTCTTCGCCACAGTTTGAATATTTTTGGCGGGAAAACAGTGTGTGAAGCTGGCTGAAATTAGGGTTCATCTCCAGGACTGGATTTAAAGAGATTCAGTCACTGGAATCTATTGTGATAGGCCTGTTTCGTCTTAACAGGCTTGGTATGCTCGATGGATTTGATTCAGTTGGGATGGATAAGTCGGGAGAAGAAAAACAAAGAGTGAGAAGTTTCAGTCTCTATTAATGACTTGCCAGACAACATCATAACTTCTGGTGGGATTTTTGGCGAGTTTTAGGGAGACTAAAGCGTGTGAATTGGTTGGAGATATCCTTTTTCGATTAAACAGGATTGGTATGCCGGATGGATTCGTCTAAATTTGGTTACAATCTCATGTGGAAGCAAACATAGGACACGAGTTCTTTGCGGGTTATGTGTGTTCATAACATGTTCTGTGTGTTTTGGAGTATGCTGAGTCGCAACAGAGGCATTGTGGAGTTAAGAAAAGAGATTATACGCCTAATTGACAGCTGCAGATGCATGGCGCAGGCAAGAAAGGAAAGAAAACAACCCGATAATATTTTTTCTTAACTACGTGTTATGGGAGATATTTTGGAGTTATGAGGAGTAATCCTTGGTCCGGTCGAGTATATATAAGGTTCTGGGATGTCTTAGAGGGGGGACGAAGAGTTGGGGAAGGCTTTGGAACATCACATAGGCAAAACACGATCACCAGAGAAAACTGCTGCTGCTGCTGCCATTGAAGAACACGAAGAACATTGACCCACACAAGCAGTCGTTTTTGTTACAATATTTGCGACTGCTCATCGACAGTCTTAGAGCTACAGTAACAGTGACACATCCTCTGTATCGTTCTTTTCAGTTGGTAACACTTATAACCATTGCAAACCCGGGTATCATTGTTTCTCCCATTTCATCATTTGTACACCACCTTTGAGCAATAAAAAATGAATTTTGAGCGTGTTTTGCCAATGATGAGCTAAACCCAATTCTTGGGGCGACGGAGGAAGCCATTCTCTCAAGAATTATGTGGTAATATTTATTTTATAAATTTGTGCAATATTTTTATATGATTAATTGCATTGATAAAAAATAAATTAAATGATTCTTATTAATCAAATGTGTTTTCTCTTGATGATGCATGCTTAGTTTTAGACTCTTGATGCGTTATACTTGCGACTAACATTTGATATTTTGGGAATCTGATTTTGCCAATACTTTAGAATCGAATCAATTGTTTAAATTGCATGATATAAATTAATTTAAAACCACATAAGTATTGATGAATGGTGAAATCCTAGCTCCATCATCTCCATCATTTTCACAACATATCAACATTATTTTCTTTGCTTTAAAATTAAGTCTAAAATCTATTGCTTTCACAAGTCTCAACGAGCTTTTTACTACAACTCAATTTGAAATCACATCAGTTTTGGCGCCGCCGACGCGGACTTGTCTTTAGGCTAGAGTTTTTAGATTTTTTTTTAAAGGTTTTTATTTGTTTTTCATTTTTATTTTATTTGTTCTTCTTTAGGTTTCTGGGTTTTTGTCTTTTCCTTACAAATTTTGGAATTTGGAGCGAAAGAAAAATTTGCCAAAGCTTTTGGTGAATACTTAAAGATTTGGAGTAAAAGAAAAGTGAAAGGAGCGAAAGAAAAGGAGAATAAAAATTAATTAAAAAAAAGAGAGAGAGACAATTTTTTTTTTTAGAATTTTTTTTTAGATTATCTTTTTCTTTTGCACTTTATTTTTGGACTTTGGACTGTGGACTTTGGGACTTTATTTTTTTAAACCCTACGGAAGGGTAGTTTAAATATCAATGTTTGCAGAGAAGGACGGCGATTACGATATCGCCTCGGCCCCTCGGGTTCGTACATGACATAGGAGTCGTGGCCCGAGTCGACTTCAGCGGTTCATCCCCCGTCTGGTACGGGAGGTAAGTTTGTCGAAACACTCGCGAATCTCCTGTCAGCGAGTTACTGTATTCCTTCGTTTGCATATATGCTGAGGATTTGAAAACGGCTGCTTTAATTTCCTAGTAAAGGGCAAGGACTGGCCATACAAGATAAGGGTTCGGATTTCATCACCGTTCCCTTCTTGCCCGCCTTAGGAAAACGAAACCAAACGCGAACCTAAGCCTAAAATTTGACTAGAACGAGACCTATAGGGTAACGAGCTTAATAGGAAAGTCATTCGAAAAATATTGGTTACTCTTTTAAGCATGCTTCAAAGTTCATGATGGTTTCTGTGAGTTGAATACGCCGCCTTGTAACGCCGGTGAGGCCTTGGGTATCAAAGCTCCACTGAGCTTCCCTCGTCTCGATTCAACTTACTTAAACTCGGATTGATTCCAGAGGGGTTTGCTTAAATTGTAACGAATTCCCTTTCGAAGGATTAGAAGCTGGTCTAGAAACAATCTAAGTGGAGCCATCATGCTTTTTGTTTGCTAGAAATCAGTAGGTTTGTGTGGTGGAGTCAGCCTTGTTTGTGTTTGCATAGAACTTCCCTTCCTTTTAGGATTTCTTTCTTTTCTTTTTTTTTTCTAGTGTATGCCCAAGGTTATTAAAGAGCGGGCTTGGAAAAAAACTCTAGGTCGTTTGATTAGTGATAAACCTAGTAGTTCTTCTTGTGAAGGCGGGGAGCTCGAAGACTCTTCTTTTGAGAGCCCTGTTTTTGGAAACTTCAGTTTTGAGAATCTGTCTCTTCGTGAGGAAAATACCCCTAGTACTTCAGCTTGCCAGCATGGAACTTTGAAAGATTACATGTTCCCAACTAGGTCCACCCGAGCTTCGTGCATTAAATTGCCAGCCACTACGGCTAATTTCGAGATAAAACCTAGTATTCTTCAGATGATCCCTATATTCTTAGGGAAAGATGATGAGAACCCTTATTTTCATATTAGGGACTTTGAGGAAATTTGTGGGACAATTAGAATAAAAGACCTTACTGATGAAGTCTTGAAACTTAAGATGTTTCCCTTTTCCTTGAGAGATAAAGCCAAGACCTGGCTGAACAACCTACCATCTGAATCCATTGAAACATGGCAGGAACTTATTGCTGCTTTCTATATGAAATTCTACCCTAAGCATAAAACTGCGTCTGTTAGGCAGAAAATTAGTGCTAGTGTGCAACAAGAGGGAGAGTCTCTTTATAGGTTTTTAGAGAGATTCAATGATCTCCTATCCCAGTGTCCTCACCATGGATTTGATAAGATGAAACTCGTAGAGATTATTTATGATGGTTTAGACTATTCAACCAAAGCCATGGTTGAGTCTATGTGCGCTGGTGAGTTCACTAGTAAAAGTGTTGATGATGCTTTTACCTTCTTAGGAGTGTCGCTGAAAAATCCCAACAGTGGGAGTCTTGTGTTGAACCCCCCAAAAGACTCTTGGTCAATAGAAGTAGCACCAATGTGGTAGATACAAGCTTCGGGTCTGATGCTAAGTTTGCTGCTTTGTCTAGAAGGTTAGAAGCTTTGGAATTGAATCATCCTAAACATAGGTCTCTTGTTGAACCTGATGATAGGTTTAGAGCCTCTCAAGTGTCTAGTTGTGGAGTAGAACCCAATAACTCGTTTTGGGAAGGTCAGGTTAGTGAAGAGCAAGCCCATGTGTCTATAACAATGCTAGGTTTGAGAACCGTCAAAGTTTGACCCATACTCAGAGACTTACAACCCTGGTTGGAGAAACCATCCTAATTTTTCTTGGTCTAAGGGTCAGAATCAAGGACAGTCTAGTAATTCTCAGCCTCCCCCAGGTTTTGGTTATGCTAAGAACTCTTCAGGTCAACCCCAGTTTCAGAATGAGAAAAAATCTCCACCTTAGAAGAAACCCTTACTATGTTAGCAAAGAACCATGAGATGTTATCAAAGAACCACTATGGTTTTCAAGAAGAAACCAGGCAGAATTTTAAGAATAATTCCCAGTCTCTTGCTAACTTAGAACTTCAAGTCGGCCAAATAGCTAAGTTTCTTAGTGAAAGAGAAGATGGAAGATTCCCTAGTCAAACTGATCCTAACCCTAAAGGAGAGAAATCGTACAATCATGTGAATTCTATAACAACCCTTAGGAGTGGAAAGAAAGTTGACAATAAGGTTGCCATGCCTGATAGTGAACATGTTAGTTCACCCTTCTGAGCCAGAAAATGAGGAGACTGATAGAGTCTCCAAAGAGACCAATGAGGGTCCTGCTGAGCCTTTGTTCCCAGAGCCCCGTTCCCCCAGCTGCTAGTTCCAACTAAGAGGGAGTCCAACTTTAATGATATATTGGAGGTTTTTAAGCAGGTTACTATCAACCTCCCATTGTTAGATGCGATTAAGCAGATTCCCGCTTATGCCAAGTTTCTTAAGGATATGTGTACGCGAAAGCGAAAACTTAGTGTCCAGAAGAAAGCCTTCCTAGCTAGTCATGTGAGTTCTATTATTCAGAATACCACTACTCCTAAGTATAAAGACCCAGGGTCCCCTACTATTTCTTGCACAATAGGTAAATACCGTGTCGAGAAAGCTTTGCTTGACTTAGGAGCCAGTGTGAACTTACTGCCATACCATGTGTACCTTAAGCTAGGACTTGGTGAGATGAAACCTACCCAGATGACACTTCAGTTAGCTGATAGGTCCGTTAAAATTCCTCGTGGTGTGATCGAGGACGTTCTTATTGAGGTCGACAAGTTTATTTATCCAGTGGATTTTGTTATCCTAGATACCCAACCTGTCCCTGACCCAGAGAACCAAATACCAGTGATTTTAGGTCGCCCGTTTTTAGCTACATCCAATGCGATCATTAACTGTCGAAATGGTATTATGAATTTGTCTTTTGGTAATATGACTATTGAGCTGAACATTTTTAATATTAGTAAGCTACCCTCTGAACTAGATGACTCGAACATAGAAGAGGTGAACATGATAGGAACATTAGTCGAGGAGTCATTACCAAACACTTTGTTAGAAGATCCATTAGAGAAATGCCTAGCCCACTTTGGGATTGATTTTGATGATGACGATGTGATTAATGAGGTGAATGCTTTGTTAGATTCAACCCCTTTGATAGACACTAGTAATGGCTGGAAACCTAAGTTCGAACCTCTACCCGTTTCTGAGTCTACCCTAGTTCCTTCGTTAGAAAAGCCTCCTAAGTTGGACCTTAAACCATTACCAGATTCCCTGAAGTATGTGTTTTTAGGCCCATCTGAAACTTTACCTGTGATTATAGCATCCGACTTGGATAGTGATCAGGAAAGTAGGCTAGTGACCGTCCTTCAGAATAACAAGGAAGCTTTAGGGTGGACCATAGCAGACATTAAGGGTATAAGTCCTACTGATTGTATGCATCATATCTATTTAGAGAGTGATACCAAACCTTCTAGGGAGATGCAACGTCGACTGAACCCTAATATGAAAGAAGTAGTTCGAACCAAGGTTCTTAAGCTGTTAGATGCAGGCATTATCTACCCCATTTCAGACAGTAAGTGGGTCAGCCCCGTTCAGGTTGTTCCCAAGAAATCCGGTATTACTATAGTCCAGAATGATAACAATGAGTTAATCCCAACCTGGGTGACCACGGGTTGGCGTGTCTGTATTGACTATAGGAAATTGAACAAGGTCACTAGGAAGGACCACTTTCCCCTTCCCTTCATCGACCAAATGCTAGAGAGATTAGCTGGACGTAGCCATTATTGCTTTTTAGATGGATACTGCGGTTATAATCAGATTGTCATAGCCCCAAAAAACAAAGAGAAAACCACTTTTACCTGTACCTTTGGTACCTTTGCGTATAGACGCATGCCTTTTGGGCTATGTAATGCCCCTGCGACCTTTCAGCGTTGTATGCTGAGCATATTTTCTGACATGGTAGAACGGTTCTTAGAGGTCTTTATGGATGATTTTTTAGTATTTGGTTCGTCTTTCGATGAGTGCTTGCATCATTTGTCATTAGTTTTGACTAGGTGTAAGGAAAAGAATTTAATGCTTAATTGGGAGAAATGTCACTTCATGATTGGTTCAGGAATTGTTCTAGGGCATATCGTATCTTCGAAGGCTATAGAGGTAGATAGAGCCAAAGTTGACCTCATTAAAACTTTACAGGCCCCAAAAATCGTAAGAGATATTAGGTCATTCTTAGGGCATGCACGTTTTTATCGTCGATTCATTAAGGATTTTAGCTTAATTTCTAGACTCTTTGCAATTTGCTTGCAAAAGACGTTAAGTTTGTCTTTGATGATGCTTGTTTAGAGGCTTTTGAGAAGATTAAGAATTTACTCACTACCGCCCCCATAGTCCAGGCACCCAACTAGAACCTACCCTTTGAGATCATGTGTGATGCTTCAGATTATGCTATTGGTGTTGTGCTAGCTCAGCAAGAAAATAAGTTACTTCATGTGATTTGCTATGCTAGAAAAACTCTGAATGATGCCCAGTTGAGATATACCACTACGGACTCGGAATAAGTTACTTCATCTCAAAATAAGTTACTTCATGTGATTTGGCCGTAACTTCTTCGTCCGAACTCGGAATGACCTCATTATTTTTGCATTCTATTCCTCTTTGAATTCTTTCAAAATGGGGATGAGAATTCCTGATTTTGGATGAGTTAAGGTTGGTATTTGTCCTGTATGTTGTTTTTGAGTGTTTTGCTCCATTTCGTAGCACTTGTTCCACTTCTCTTGAACTTGGGCACTTGGATTCTTGGAGTACCTCTCTTCTAAGCTCATTTGTAGCTTTTACAAGAATGTTGTTAGTGAATCACAAAGAAGAAAGTTCAAGATGGGCAGTAGTACGTATTACTTTGAGATTATTGAATGTGCACAATTATCTTGTGTGAACTATGATGCATGGTCTTTATTGACTTTGTATGTTTTTCTTTGTTAAGAAAATCTTTTTATATACCTTTGGTAGCTATTCTTGGTATAAATCCGGGAGAAAAAGATTGATTCTACCCTCTAAGGACAAATCATCTTATATGTGCATTACGAGTTTGTCTTGATGCCTAGGAATCTTCTTACGAGAATTTTATTCTTATGTTTTTAGGAAGAATAACTAGTTTTTGGAATATCCATTATTGTGATTACACATAGCTATGTCCAATATTTCCATCTTCATTGTTTTTTTTTTCTTAGATTTATTTGTTTAAGTTCAAAAAAGTTGTTTGGAAGATGATTTTTGCAGTATTAATCTTTATGGTTTTATATATTGCAATTTGTTATGGGATATATGTGTTTGCGTCCGTGAACTATGATTGTCCCATACCTTGTAAAAAGTTAAGTCTTTCGTATGTCGATATGCAAGTATTGATAAAAGAATGAATGAACTCTTGACATTACAAAAGTTTTAAGCCTATTATATGTCATTATGAAAATATTGATGGAAGATAGGATGAACTTTTGTTTACGAGGATTATATCTATTGTATGTCATTGTGCAAATAGTGATGGAAAATAGAATGAATCCTTGTCTATTCCGCAGTATTGATCTTCTCTGATCCATATTTTATGTATATATTGTGCAGCTCCGTAAGTTCTTTTATGTTGAGCATTTCTAATTAAATTAATCATGGGTTGTCTTGTGGTTAATTTAATTGAGTATTTTTGGATTCAAATTCAAATTTGTATGTGATTTGTTATGTCCAAAGAAATCCTTCTTTTCTTGTGAAAGTAAGGTTGCTTTTGTTGTTCTTTCGGGAATGACATTTTATGGGTGAGAGTTCTTAATTGAACTTGTGCTTAATTGCCAAATCTTTGTGGGGAGTACGGATGTGGAATATTATAGGGGTTATCATGTATCTTTATAAACTCCTTGATGAATGCATTTAGCTTAGGATAAATGATGGCATCTAAAAAGTTGATATGTGCTTTCTTTTGGTCATGAAATGTCTCTATGGAATTTCATTAGGATCCCACTAGTTTTTGTACCTTTGCCAATTTTATTGACAAAAAGGGGGATAATTAATGTTTAGTGCACACTACAAATACATATGGTTTTCAGATCATTACGTAAGGGGGAGTGGTTTCCATGGGAGATGGAGTATTCACTAAGGGGAGTGATACATGTCACCATAGTATTGTTGTCGAAGTTGTGATACACTTGAACTTTGATGCTGTGTAATAATACTATGACCTGTATAACAATGATTGAGAATTCTTGTTTTCTCATTGTTATAGCTACGGATTTTCAACAACGGTGATACTAAACTTACAACCTTTGGGATCATTGGAGTACTTGGAATTGACTTATATTTCGAGTAATGTTGAAGATCAGGCATGTGGAAGAGAATCTACAAAAGTTTATTTATATATTTTTGTATTCCATATGTATTCATAGTTTTGTCATTAAAATTGACAAAGGGGGAGATTGTTAGAGCACTGCTCGGTCGAACTCACATGCTTTGATATCTTAAGAATTTTTTTCAATGTTTGTGATCAAAACTATAAGTCTTGATTTCTAGTCTACTTATAGCTAAGTCTCGTACTAGGATAAAAAGTGTAGTTGATATCAAGACTCCATGGCGATCATCATACAAAGACGAAGAACTACTCAAGGAACTGGTGGAATTTCATCGACTAAAAGGTATGTGGAGACTTGAACTTATCTATCACTCAAAAGTCTATCTACTCTATCTCCTATCTTGAGACCAAAGTCGTTTTGCTATATAGACTATGATTATACACATTGGCTATTTCGATATGAGTTTATCTCGCTTATCTATTTCTCGAAATATGTGTTGGTAAGCTTTCGCTTTGGCCAAGTTCATCCTTACTAGTGACAAAAGTCATGTGAAGTTTCAATTACTTGAAAACTGCTTTGACGAAAAATAGTATGTGAACAACAACTATATAACGTCCTCTAATAATGTTTGAATGATCGAAATGAGAGTTAAATTATATAACCATGGTTGGATATAAGCATTGTGTGGTAACTCATACATGTATAAGTCCTTATTCCTTGAACCAAAGTATGCGTACTATCGGAGGTTCTCATCCCGAGAATTTCTTCCGGAGTTTGTGAAACTGACTACAAACTTATTCCGGGTACTTAAGTTGGTTATTTTCTAAAAACGATATTCGTGAACTTAAACTTATATTAACTAAGGAACGCAAGTTTGCAAACCGTGGCTATAAAGTTCATGAATCGATTCGAGTGAATCAAATCGTTTTTGCTTCGATTGTGTCTTGTATACTTTTATAAGATCAAAGCAATTGAACAACTCTCTAACTAGTTCATTTGAGTCATTTGAACTATTTATGGTAAAGAAGAATATGGCTGATATGAAAGTGCTCATATGGCTAACCATTTGGTTAACAACTTTTGAACCATGTAGATGTACATGTTTGGGTACGGTTACGCAAACCTAAACAGACGCGCATTTCATTTGTGTGTAACAAGCTAAGTTTCGATCTAACGATTGAAAGATATTATCTTGAATCTAATCAGGTTTTCATCTAACGGTGAATATTGAATGCTTTGTTACTAAGCTAACATTGATTGCAAATCCTGATTTGAAAGACTATATAAGGGAGAACTCTAGCAACTGGGAAACCTAATCCCCACAACTCTTGTGTGATACTAGTTGTATTAGCTAGAGTCGATTCTCCTTTAACCTTAGGTTTCTACCGAGACCCTGTAAGTTAACGACTTGAATACTTAATTGGGATTGTGTGGCCAGCCCTATACTACTTTTCTTGTAGTTGTGTGATCTGATCTTACTGTTTCTATCGTACTAAGTACAATCGTAAGATTGTCTTGAGATTGATTTCTCCGATAGGAAAGATATAAAAGTAGTCACAAACATCTTCTTCTCATTGTTTGTGATTCCACAATATCTTCTTTCGCTAGTCGATTAAGATTATTATGAGGTGATTGATAATACTGAGATGTTCTTCGAGAATATAAGTATGGTTTATTAATTGGTGCCTGTTCACCTTGATTTATCAAAAGACGGAACAAAAACTCATAGGTATTTCTGTGGGAGACAGATTTATCTATTACTGTAGAATTTTCTGTGTGATACAAATTTGTTTATTAAAGTCTTCGACTTTGGGTCGTAGCAACTCTTAGTTGTGGGTGAGATGAGCTAAGGGAATCAAGTGCGTAGTATCCTGCTGGGATCAGAGACGTAAGGAGCGCAACTGTACCTTGGATCAGTGTGAGATTGATTGGGGTTTAACTACAGTCCAGACCGAAGTTAGTTTGTAGTACGCTAGTGTCTGTAGCGGCTTAATACATTGTGTGTTCAATGTGGACTAGGTCCCGGGGTTTTTCTGCATTTGCGGTTTTCTCGTTAACAAAACTTCTGGTGTCTGTGTTATTTCTTTTCCGCATTATATTTGTTTATATAATTTAAATATCACAGGTTGTGCGTTAAATTAATCAATTGGGAAACCCAACCTTTGGTTGTTGATCGAAATTGATTGATACTTGAACATTGGTATTTGATACCGTTCAAGTGATTTCTCTTGTATTCAATTAGACTCGTAGATTTTTATTTGCTTGAGTAAGTATTGAATCGAGAAAGAGAAATATAACTCTTTGATATACTTTTATTAAGATTGATTCTGACTATCTAGTTGATTCTCTTAAAAGTATATTGGAGTTAGTCCATACAGATTGCTAAGCGAAATATTGGGTGTGATTGTTAGACCCCCGCTTTTTCAATTGGTATCAGAGCAGGCAAACACATTAAAGAATAAGTCTGTGTTTGTAGCGATCTGATATGGACAGAAATGTTAACTAATTAAATGCACCACCAGATCCAGGGATTCCAGAACCTTCTTCCATGACTGATTTAATAAAATCTGTAGAAGAAATTCTATCTAAACCTCCACCAGGTTTAAAATCCCTTGAAGTGTATTCAGGTCTTCAAAAGAAACTTGAAAGCTTATCTTCTGATGTTGATTTATATCTCCAGAAAGAACAAGAATCTCTTGACAGGCTAAATCAAGTTATGATGATTAATATTTATGTTGAGGTTGATATTGATTTATTAATCAGTGAGAGAAAATGCTCCTCCTCTGCGTAATCCAATTAGTTGTAAAAAACTAAACGAATGACAAGAAGAGTTTAAATCTCAACTCCTGATGCTTCATATCAAGATAGTAATATTTTCTTCTCTTATGAATAAGCTAGGACGTCTCTTTTTATCAAAAGAGTTTCCCTTCGCAGCACTAAAAACTATCTGCAGAAACTTTTTTTAAAAGTTGGAAATCGAGAAATCAGAAACACAAATCTTTTTGGGTTCTCTTGAAGTTCTTTGATAGACTTATAAAAACAGTTCCTTGGGTGTTTCTCAACGCTACAAGATGTAAGAGTTGATGGAAAGAAAATCTCTTTCTTGCTGTCATGGTGAGCAATACATTGTTCACCTCAACACAACTTGAGTGTGTTGTTAGTGCATCCTCACCAAGGAATGCCCTACTATGAATACGGTGAGGGAAGCACGAGAATTAGGGCGCGCAAATTATTTTTCGTAAGGCTGTAGAATTCGATTGGATTCTTCTAAAAAGGTATGTCTATAAGCTTGATCAATATTTGTGTTTTTATTTGCTTAGAGTACTTATAATGATCCATGTACCCGTGCTTATTGTTCATTTCTACCTAACTTGATATGTGTTTAAGGTTCTTAAATGTTTTGGTATGAAAATAGTAGTTCGGTATGTTTGGACTTCATGGTAAACATACTAAGTATGAATAAAATCATTTAAAATCAAAATCCACGGGTTTAAGTACGCATACCCGTTTGCATACTGCTCCAGGATACAAAAATTCGTTTGCAAACCCGTATGCATACTTGACGTCGATATTCGGTAAATTTGTTTTGGCAGTAACTTCTTCGTCGGAACTCGGAATGACCTAATTATTTTTGCATTCTATTCCTCTTTGAATTCTTTTAAAATGGAGATGAGAATTCATGATTTTGGATGAGTTAAGGTTGGTATTTGTCCTGTCTGTTGTTTTTGAGTGTTTTGCTCCATTTCGTTGCACTTGTTCCACTTCTCTTGGACTTGGGCACTTGGATTCTTGGAGTACCACTCTTCTAAGCTCATTTGTAGATTTTAAAAGAATATTGTTAGTGAATCACAAAGAAGAAAGTTCAAGATGGGCAGTAGTACGTATTACTTTGAGATTCTTGAATGTGTACAATCATCTTGTGTGAACTATGATGCATGGTCTTTATTGACTTTGTATGTTCTTCTTTGTTAAGAAAATCTTTATATATGCCTTTGGTAGCTATTTTTGGTGTAAATCCGGGCGAAAAAGATTGATTATACCCTCTAACGACAAATCATCTTATATGTGCATTACGAGTTTTTCTTGATGCCTAGGAATCTTCTTATGAGAATTTTATTCTTGTGTTTTTAAAAAGAATAACTAGTTTTTGGAATAGCCATTATTGTGATTACACAGAGCTATGTCCAATATTTTCATCTTTTTTTTTTTAGATTGATTTATTTAAATTCTAAAAAGTTGTTTGGAAGATGATTTTTTGCAGTATTAATCTTCATGGTTTTATATATTGCAATTTGTTATGGGATATGTGTGTTTGCGTCCGTGAACTATGATTGTCCCATGCCTTGTTAAAAGTTAAGTCTTTCGTATGTCGATATGCATTTATTGATAAAAGAATGAATGAACTCTTGGCATTACAAAAGTTTTAAGCCTATTATATGTCATTATGCAAATATTGATGGAAGATAGGATGAACTTTTGTTTACGAGGATTATTTTTATTGTATGTCATTGTGCAAATAGTGATGGAAAATAGAATGAATCCTTGTCTATTTCGCAGTATTGATGTTCCCTGATCCATATTTTATGTATATATTGTGCGGCTCCGTAAGTTCTCTTATGTTGAGCATTTCCGATTAAATTAATCATGGTTTGTCTTGTGGTTAATTTAATTGAGTATTTTTGGATTCAAATTCATATTTGTAGTGATTTGTTATGTCCAAAGAAATCCTTCTTTTCTTATGAAAGTAAGGTCGCTTTTTTTGTTCTTTCGGGAATGACATTTTATGGGGGAGAGTTCTTAATTGAACTTGTGCTTAATTGCCAAATCTTTGTGGGGAGTGCGGATGTGGAATATTATAGGGGTTATCTTGTATCTTTATAAACTCCTTGATAAATGCATTTAGCTTCGGCTATATGATGGCATCTAAAAAGTTGATATGTGCTTTCTTTTGGTCATGAAATGTCTCTACGTAATTTCATTAGGATCCCACTAGTTTTTGTACCTTTGCCAATTTTATTGACAAAACGGGGGAGAACTAATGTGTTGTGCACACTGCAAATACATATGGTTTTCGGATCATTATGTAAGGGGGAGTGGTTTCCATGTGAGATGGAGTATTGACTAAGGGGGACAGATAAATATCACCATAGTATTGTTGTTGAAGTTGTGATACACTTGAACTTTAATGATGTGTAATAATACTATGACACTGTATAACAATGATTGAGAATTCTTGTTTTCTCATTGTTATAGCTACGAATTTTCAACAACGGTGATACTGAACTTACAACCTTTGGGATCGTTGGAGTACTTGGAAGTGACGAAGATTTCGAGTAATGTTGAAGATCATGCATGTGGAAGAGAAGCTACAAAAGTTTATTTATCTATTTTTATATTCCATATGTATTGATAGTTTTGTCATTAAAATTGACAAAGGGGGAGATTGTTAGAGCACTGCTCGGTTGAACTCGCATGCTGTGCTATCTTAAGCATGTTTGTCAATGTTAGTGATTAAAATTATAAGTCTTGATTTCTGGTCTACTTATAGCTAAGTCTCGTACTAGGATAGAAAGTGTAGTTGAGCTCAAGACTCCATGGCGATCATCATACAAAGACGAAGAACTACTCAAGGAACTGGTGGAACTTCATCGACTAAAAGGAATGTGGAGACTTGAACTTATCTATCACTCAAAAGTCTATCTACTCTATCTCCTATCTTGAGACAAAAGTCGTTTTACTATATAGACTATGATTATACACATTGGTTATTTCGAGCTGAGTTTATCTCGCTCATCTATTTCTCGAAATATGTGTTGGTAAGCTTTCGATTTGGCCAAGTTCATCTTTACTAGTGAAGAAAGTCATGTTAAGTTTCAATTACTTGAAAATTGCTTTGACGAAAAATAGTGTGTGAACAACAACTATATAACATCCTCTAAGAATGTTTCAATGATTGAAATGAGAGTTTAAATTATATAACCATGGTTGGATATAAGCATTGTGTGGTAACTCATACATGTATAAGTCCTTATTCTTTAAACGAAAGTATGCGTACTTTGCTGCTCTGGAAAACCGGAAGAGTCCGCATACCAAGTCCGCGTACCCAGTCCGCGTACTATCTGAGGTTCTCATCCCGAGAATTTTTACCTGGGGTTTGTGAACTGAATACAAACTTATTTCGAGTACTTAAGTCCGCGTACCAGTCCGCGTACTTAAGTTTTTATTTTCTAAAAACGATTATTCGTGAACTTGAACTTATATTAACTAAGGAACACAAGTTTGCAAACCGTGGCTATAAAGTTCATGAATGGATTCGAGTGAATCAAATCATTTTTGATTCGATTGTGTCTTGTATACTTCTATAAGATCAATGCAATTGAAAAACTCTCTAACTAGTTCATTTGAGTCATTTGAACTAGTTATGGTAAAGAAGAATATGGTTGATATGAAAGTGCTCATATGGATAACCATTTGGTTAACTACTGTTGAACCAACTAGATGAACATGTTTGGGTATGGTTACACAAACCTAAACATACGTGCATTTCATTTGTGTGTAACAAGCTAACTTTCGATCTAACGGTTTAAAGATATTAGCTTGAATCTAATCAGGTTTTCATCTAACGGTAAATATTGAATGCTTTGTTACTAAGCTAACATTGATTGCAAACCCTGATTTGAAAGACTATATAAGGGAGAAATCTAGCAACTGGGAAACCTAAACCCACATCTCCTGTGTGATACCAGTTTTATTAGATAGAGTCGATTCTCCTTTAACCTTAGGTTTCTACCTAGACCCTATAAGTTAACGACTTGAAGACTTCATTGGGATTGTGAAGCCAGACCTATACTACTTTTCTTGTAGTTGTGTGATCTGATCTTGATGTTTCTATCGTACTAAGTACAATCGTAAGATTGGCTTGAGATTTATTTCTCCGATAGGCAAGATATAAAAGTAGTCACGGACATCTTTTTCTCATCGTTTGTGATTCCACAATATCTTCTTTCGCTAGTCGATTAAAATTATTGTGAGGTGATTGATAATACTGAGATGTTGTTCTGGAATATAAGTTTGGTTTATCAACTAGCTCCTGTTCATCTTGATTTATCAAAAGACGGAACAAAAACTCGTAGGTATATCTGCGGGAGACAGATTTATCTATTACCGTAGACTTTTCTGTGTGATAAAAATTTGTTTATTAAAGTCTTTGACTTTGGGTCGTAGCAACTCTTAGTTGTGGGTGAGACAGCTAAGGGAATCAAGTGCGTAGTATCCTGCTGGGATCAGAGATGTAAGGATCGCAACTGTACCTTGGATCAGTGTGAGAATGATTGGGGTTCAACTACAGTCCATACCGAAGTTAGTTTGTAGTAGGCTAGTGTCTGTAGCGGCTTAATGCATTGTGTGTTCAATGTGGACTAGGTCCCGGAGTTTTTCTGCATTTGCGGTTTTCTCGTTAACAAAACTTCTGGTGTCTGTGTTATTTCTTTTCCGCATTATATTTGTTTATATAATTGAAATATCACAGGTTGTGCGTTAAATTAATCAATTGGGAAATCCAACCTTTGGTTGTTGATTGAAATTGATTAATACTTGAACATTGTTTTTTGGTACCGTTCAAGTGATTTCTCTTGTATTCAATTAGACTCGCAGATTTCTATTTGCTTGAGTAAGTATTGAATCGAGAAAGAGAGATATAACTCTTTGATATACTTTTATTAAGATTGAGTCTGACTGTCTAGTTGATTCTATTAAAAGTATATTGGAGTTAGTCCATACAAATTTCTAAGAAAAATATTGGGTGTGGTTGTTATACTCCCGCTTTTTCAACTTTGGAGTCATTCAGAGCAAAAGAAGAATAAAACGTCAATTTGAAGCGAAAATGACAAAACGGCTAGGTTGCGCAAGGAGGAGGTGAATAATTCAATTGTCGGTCTCCTAAAACTGACAACTGAATAGAGAATTAGGCTGTCGGTTCTGCAAAACCGACAAGCCATATATAGACTGGGTAGCCTTGTCCTATTTGCTAGGTGCCTCTATCAATTGTGGTTACTACCTGGCCCTAAACTTCAGGTTTCTCAATCATTCTCTCAAATTCAAAGAAGAGAGAAAATAAGCTATGTCGGCTATTGTAAGAGAGGACATGGGAGATCGAGAAGAAGCTGAGAGTGTGAGATGCAAAAATCATAGAATTGATGAAGAAACTGATGGGGTTTTTGAATCTGTTGCAGTCAAGAACAAGATGAAGAGGAATTACAGCTTCTGATGTTGTTGTTGTTGTTAATGAAGTTAGGGTTCGATTCAGGCAAGGGTTTGATGCAAATGGTGATTCAAAGCTGAGAAGAAGAGACAAATGGGTTAATTCTAGAGAAGATTGGATGGGTTTATTGATTGAAGTGATGAATGAATATGGTTAAGGTTCCGAGTCATAGATGGAGATTCTAGTTCGAAGACAAACATGGAACAATGGGTTTAAAATGGATTTGGTATATGGCAGCAGTATGACTCGAATTTGGTGATTCAACGTTAAAATTTGATCTGAAATTGAAGAAGAGTAATGGGTTCTTCTCAGATTTAAGGTCTGATGCCGAGAAGAAAAGGATGATTTTTGTTGCAATAGCATGAAATTACAGTGGCTGTGAGCAGAAGGTTCTGATGGAAATTAGGTCAAGAACAACGAGATGTTGAGGAAGTTAGTTGGTTGCTGTTGAATCTTGAAGTTGGAATGAATTAGCTCCGTAACAGTTGTGGCTTCTTATGGGGGTTAGATGTATGTTTAGGATTGTTGGGTTGTTTATGAATTTGAATGGAAATCAATAGCAACTTAGAAGAAAGTCTGGCTATCCTCAAAATCCAGACTTATGCAACCCGAAGTGCAACCAAGATTATTATTCACCTCACAAGTATAAAACTTGCAGAATCAACAAAATATGAGAGGAAGAGACTTTGTTGATTACCACCTATCTTGATTGATGGAGCAAGCCTCTACAAACAATCAAGATCAGGATACCCAAGTTATCAAGATAAAAGATAACTGGACCTGGCTTCACGAATCCCAATGAAGTCTTTGTAGTCTCTAAACCCTAATAGGCTTTCTGGAGAGGACGACTCTAGACACAACTAGGACACACCAAAAATTAGTGTCAGGATTCAAATATCCTAGTTTCCAAGAGTTCCCATTATATAGAATTCAAAGCGTAGGTTGCTTTAGGTTTAAGCTAAGATAGCTTTGGAACCAAGAAATCAATATTCATAGTTAGATGAAAGATTTGAATCTTATTCACATATACAAGATATACACTATGGTTTCGTAAACCGTAACCGAACCGTGTATTAAGACTATGTTCCATATGGTTAGCCGAAACTAGCCTGTTTGAACTTAAAAGCTTAACACTCATTTTCATGTTCAAAAGACATTAATATTGAGTCACAATTATGTGATCAAATGAGTCTAGTGTTAATTAGAGAATTGATCAAATGCAAATTACTTCAAGGAAATAATTTAATCCCAATTGAATCACAATCGATATAGTTTGTAAATATACAAAGTACAAGTACTTTAACTGAGTCATAGTACGTGAACCGGTTTGCAAACTTATATGCAATGACCGAGTTCCGGAGTCAACAGAACTACTCAGTTCATAAACCGGTTTGAAAACTTATGCAATTACCGAGTTTCAGACTCTTACAGAAATTTTCAGTTCACGCACCGGTTTGCAAACTTTGAACTAATTCAGAGTATCGGAGTTTACTGAACTTTTTAGTTCATGTACCGGTTTGAAAACTTTGGACCTTTGCCGGTTCCGGAGTTCACAGAACGTTAATATTACGTACCGGTTTGGGTACTAAACTGGTTATAGAACATAGAACTCTTTTGGCTCGCATACCGATTTGATTACTTTAATCTGTTTCCCTTACCGCAGTTCTTCAATGGTTTCTATACGAATATACATACCTATTCGGATCACGAAACAAACAGATTTTCCGATGATGTACATACGAGTATGCATATCACACAAATCTGAAAGTCGATATATAGCTACTCCGCACGTGTATGAATACATGTGACACGGCTTCAGACATATAACAGTTTTCTCAGTTTGTAAGACTGATAACACTATCTTGTATTTCGAATATAGTAGTTCTATATTTCTCTAAATCGATTCGAAAAATTCCTAAATAACATCAATGACACATATCACTGTTCCAGGCTATTTTAGAACGATAGGGTTGGATCATGATTTGGTTCCAAACAATAAATTGTTTTCCACCAAATTTGATCAAGCATGAAAAAATGTTCATTAAGCTTAGTCATTATATTTCGAGAAATTCGTAAACTAAATAATTAGTTCTAGACTCGAAATTCTTTTCTATGCAAGCTAGTCGAATTAGTTATGCGACAATCGTCTCAAGATGGAAAAGTGAATATAACTTGAAAAATAGGTGGTTCAGTCTTCACTTACCTTTTGTTGATGAAGTTCTCCAAAATCTTCGGTTGATCTTCGCCTTCAAATGGTAGAACATAAATGATGACTGGTTCGTTTCTCAACTCCAATATCCTAGACCGAGACTTAACTAATTGTAAACTAGAAATAAAGATATAGTTTTAGAAACTAAATTTGACAACAAGCTTGATACAGTAACACTTGTGAGTTCGATCGAGCAATACTCTAACAATCTCCCCCTTTGTCAATTTTAATGACAAATCTATTTAATACATATGGATAACAAAAATAAAGTTTTAAAAATACTTCTCGATCCACCATATCTTCTTGATTTCCTTGGTTTCTCCAACTCTCCTTGAAATCTTTGTTATTTCAAGTTGCACTGATTCTGAACGTGTTCAACTCAGCATCATTGTTGTTGAAGAACCGATTCTATAGTGATAACAACTTTTTGAAAACAAATATTCTCAGTCGTTGTTATACGGAAACATAGTATTAATATCTTCTCTCCAAAGTTCAATTGTATCTCAACTCTGAAGTAATACTATGGTGATATGTTTCTTCCCCTTAATCAATTTTACATCTTTTGTTTAATATGTAAACCTATTGCTTAAATGATTCACTCCCACTTACATAATGATCCGTAAACCATATGTATCTAGTATGAAACTACTAATTAATTTATCCCTTTTTGTCAATAAAATTAACAAAGGTACGAAAATCGCGGGATCGTAATGAGTACAACCAAAAGATATCTCTAGTTTTAAATAAGATGGAGATACTACATAATAACATAGTTAAAATGCAACTCCTCATATCAACTTATTTAGATGATATCACAGAGTAATAAATACTTAGCGCTCATCCTAGGAGATTTAAAATATACAAGCATCCCCTTTATAATTCCATAGCCACAATCCCCACAAAGATATAGAAATAAGCACAAGTTCATTTAAGAACTCTCCCCCATAAAATGTGATTCCCGAGAGAACAACATGAGTGACCTAGCTTCGTGAAAAAATGATTTAGATGAAAACAATTCCTTACCTGAAACTCAAGTTATTTATTTCCCAAACTACATAGATTAGTTCAGGGGCAATCAGGAAACTTGATTTAATGAACTAAAACAACACCAATAGACTTCCGTAGGTGTTGAAACGTTACGATGTCTAAAGGTTTGGTGAGAATATCATCCAATTGTTGTTCTGAACGTACAAACTTAATGCTTCTAATACCATTTTCATAGAGATATCTAATAAAATGGTATCTTATGTCAATGTGCTTAGTTCTTTAGTGCTCAACAGGATTCTCAGTAATTCGAATCGCGCTTGAGTTATCACAAAAGATCTTCATCGTTCCAGAATTGATTCCATAATCAGTAAGCATTTGCTTCCTCCATAAAAGTTGAGTACAACTCGAACCTGCAGCGATGTATTCAGCTTTGCATGTTGATAGGGATTGAGAGTTTTGTTTCTTGCTTTGCCAGGCAACAAGAATCAGTCCTATATAATAGAATTCTCCAGATGTACTTTTCCTATCTTCCACACAACCTGCCCAGTCTGCATCAGAATATGCTATGAGATCAGTGTTAGTATCATGTACATTTCTTATGATCCGTTTTGCAACTGCAATATGAGATTCTTTAGGCTTAGTATGAAATCTAGCACAACAACCAAAGCTAAAAGCGATACCTGGTCTTGTTGCTGTTAGATATACAAGGCTTCCAATGATGGATCTATATAGTTTTTAATTTACATCAACTCCATTCTCATCCTTATGCAACTTCCCTGTAGTGGGCATATGAATTAAATTTGGGGGTACTTTTCTCAATGCCAAATCTCTTAACAATATTTTTTGCATACTTTTCTTGAGAAATATAAATTCCATCCTTGTGTTGTTGAATTTGTAGATACAAAAAGAATCTTAATTCACCAACATTGCTCATCTTGAATTTATTGCCGAGAGAGGTTTGAAACTCTTTAGAAAGTTTCTCGGAAGTAGACCCATAAATTATGTCATCTACATAGATTTGAGTAATAAGAAAATCTTTTCCACCCTATTTGGTAAACATAGTCTTGTTTGCTTCCCCTCTTGAGAATCCTTAACGAAGAATAAAAGTAGTAAGCTTTTCATACCATGCTTGAGGTGTTTGTTTTCATCCATATAATGCCTTATTGAGCTTAAAGACATGATCGGGATACTCTGGACTTTTAAAACCTTTAGGTTAAGCAACATATACATCTTCCTTCAAACATCCATTCAAGAATGCAGATTTTACGTCCATTTGAAATAACTTAATCTTGAGAAAACAAGCATGAGCTAACAATAGTCTTATGGACTCAAGGCGAGCAACAAAAGCAAAGGGTTCGTCAAAGTCGAATCTTTCAAGCTGTGAGTATCCTTGAGCGACAAGTCTAGCCTTATTTCAGACTATTGTACCAAATTCATCTGGCTAGAAAATACACAATCGTGAAAAACATGAGCAACAAATTCTCTACCAGATTAACATAACACACACTTATCATGATCAATGAACCACCGCTTTAAGTGTCTATCTCTAGTCTTCAATCTGTCATGAAGAGCTAACCAAGTTATAAAAGAATGTCTAGGAATATGAAGCTTGAACCAAACCAGAGAATGCCAATAGACATGAGATGAGTGAGTAGAAATTGATTTAAAAGTATCTTTCATGACAAATGCACCCTTAGAGTTAGGCCTCCAAATAATCAAGTCCTCATGTTAGGGGCTAATATCAACAGAATCAATTTTAAGAAAATTTTCAGTAGCAAGAGAAGCGTTAGAAGAAGGAAAAGACCAATCATTCTCTTAAATAAAATCAGAAACTAGAGCAGAATCATATAGAAAATATGAGTAATAATATTATGGCCAATCCCAGTCAATGAGCTTACTATTAGAATGCCGGTGATCATTGAGAAACATAGTCTTGGATCCATCACCAATAATATAACCAATTTGATCCTTAGCAGTGTTTCTCTGCTCCAAAATCCTTCTCCAACACTAAGAAGAATCTTGAGGGGTTGATAGAGGCATTTTTGTGTCTATTTTGATCTCGATTTTCTATATTGTTAGTATTCGTTTTTATACTTATTTTGATAATTTATGTCTTTGTAGGTATTTTTGGAGAAATAAACATTTTCGGTAAAATCAGCTCGGAAAAAGTGTTATTGGTACCAGGAGGACAATTGCTAAAGGGACCCTTATTTTGGATAAGGGGCACCCCCACCGTTATTTCCACCCCATATATGATATTTATATCCCATGGCTATGGGCGCCCCTACTATGGTCAGGGGGCAACCCATCTTCATCGTTTAAACTTCAGTTTGGCGGGAAATTTGGTTCTCGTCTGCATGAAGTTACTGGATTGAGTTTGGTGAGTTTTTGTCGTATTTTTCTCGCTGGAAAGGATTGGTCTGGGCCTTTTTAATCCAAACAGGATTGGTAATTGGATTGAGTTCGAAAAAGAAGAAGATTTTTAGAGATATCGACGAAACAGGGTACAATATATACATCGGGTTTATGAGGAAAAAACAAGGAGAATTTCAAGGGTTTTATGGTTTGTTTGTGTTGTTACCTAATTAGCAGGAATAATAATGTGTTTGCGAGTAGAAAAAGGAATCAAAATCTTCTTATATGTGGTTGTTATCTAAAACAGAGAAGGGGAGTTTCACGAGATTTGGATTTCGTTCTTGGCAATTACGTGGAAAAATAGGAAAGAATATCTTCTACAGATTTTATTCTATATAACAGAGAGTTTGGGAAAGTTCTGATTAAGTCAGAGAAGCCGCGTTGAGGATAAAAAGGAAAGAAAAAGCCGTAGATTTTGGTGGAAGAAAAATCAAGATAGATTCGAAATATTTAGGGATGGTGGTGTATAAATAGTGAGGCTGGTCTCATAGAATAAGTATCGAGAGTTAGGGGAGGCTAGGGAGCGAGAAATAGGGTTGTAGAGAAGATTTCTATGCTGCTGCCATTGAAGAGAAGAATGAAGAAGCTGGAGAAAAAATACTGAACAAGTCAGTCGTGGAAAGAAGAAAAGTCGCAGAAGTTGTTGCTCTACGTCCGTGGTTGCAACAGACCTTTGGCGACTACAGTTAAGCTTTTGGTGACTATTCCTTTGTAACAATGACGTCTGTAACACCAGTGCAACGTTGCAAATTTCTGTGTTATATTATTCCTTCAATAAGAATACTATTTGAGTATGTTTTGAGCATGATGATCTAAACCCCATCACTGGGACAACGAAGGAAGCCCTTTTTCGTCAATATAGTAATTTTGTTATTTCTTTTATGACTTATTGCATTGATTTTTAATCGATTTATGATTTTTATTGAATGGTTGTGATTTCAATTGATGGATGATAAGTGCTAAAAAGTGCATATTTCTATATATTTTTCTTGGCATTTAACTCATCTTTTGTGCATTAATTCTACATTTTATCCCATATTCTGTATTTCCATTGTTTTCAAGAATAAATATTTTTATTAATTAATTTTGCATTTTTAGGTACTAAATAAAGCCTGGTTAACTCATGGAGAGAAAAGAGCAAAGAAACGGCAAAGACTTCCGCAGAAAGGCAGCGAAGAATGATGTTTGCAAGAGCCGGATCAACTGGAAGTGGGCTTGAAGAGGAAGAATTGTCCTTAAAAAAGATATGGGCTTGGCATACCCAAGGCCCAAAACCCTCACCCAAACCCATTTCCAATATCCATACCCGCCTTCATCTTCAGCCGTCAGATTGGATCATCTCAGCATCCTACGGTCGCTTCATCATAGTGCATCAAAGTCTGAAGCTCCTGTCTAACACTACAGCACCTAACTCCATCTTGAGCCGTCAGTTTTGTTGTATCAGGCATCCGACGGTCGATACCAGACTCTTCACTTGTAGCTGTTAGATCAATCTATCATTTCCGCATCCCACGGCTCAGCTTCGCGTATCATCGAGACTTGATGCATCTGCTCAACACCTAAGCACCAAATACCTATACCCTAACCCAAACACACCATAACCCTAAAACTATCGGCTTCTCCTTCTTCTCCCCATTTCTTCTCCTCAGCCACTCCACGACCACCACCTGCTCCGCCACCAACTTCTTCTCAATCACCACAACCACCACCATCTCTTCTCAAATCATCATACACACTCGACCCATCACCTATATCACGTTCTAATCTCTCTCAAACAACTAATTTCGCCTATTCTCTCACCACTGAACCCTAAGAGTGAGTTGGTGAAATTAGTTGATGATATAGATCAATTGGAGGCGTGGGAAGCATCAGAAGATCGTAAGGAAGCATGGGTGAGAGCTATCAAGAGTTTGCAGTGATTAGGTAAACCTAATTTCTATTTCTTATAAACCCTAATTTCATAATTTGGGGATAATTGAGGGAACATGATTGTACGTCTAATTGAAGCATGGGTTGATTGATTGGGTTGTTATCAGTAGGTTAGGTGAACCAATTTTGGGTTTAATTGTATTTTTTTTACAAACCCTAATTTTGCTGTTAATTGGGGATTTTTTGGGATTTCCATTGTATGTATAAATAGGGGTCTTTGGGTGTTGTAACGGGATATGCCTGGGCTAGCCAGTGCTTCACCCAAGAGGACTGGAATAGTCAGTGCCTCAAGGGTTAGTTCTTAATTTAAATTATTTTGTAAATTTCAATTGTATTTGTCCCATCCATGCTCTGATCTTGTTGTGCTTGAACTTTCTAGGATTGAATATCCTTTTAGGTTGTTAAAACACTAAGCAAGCTTCTATGCGGGTAGTTGCAGTGTGAGAGCCCCAACTACTACTAGGATTAGATTCATCTTAGTGTTCTTAGTAATCTTTCTAGACCAACCCTTAGATGAACAGCCGGCTTTGAACCGCAACTGTCATCTAGTTATTCAGAGAGCCTAGAAGCTGACTGATAACTAACAAGGGACAAGAACATAGTTGGAGGACTTAGCTTAGGAAAAGGGTGGATTCAAGATCCTAGTCCCTTCTATACTTCACTGCATGTGTTACTGCCTTGGTTTCTTTGCCACTATCACTCTTTGTCACTCACTGTCACTGTCACCACCTTTGCTTCTTACTCACTGTCATCATTTAGTTTAGAGAATTAGCTTAGGAAACTTCAACTCACACCCTAGTCCCTGTGGATTCGACCCGTATTTGCACAAGCTACAATCGACACCGTGCACTTGCGGTTAACAAGTAGGCTTCCTCTTTGCTCTTATTTTCTTACATCCTTTAAAGCCTACCAATGGATCATGCTTATCTTAAGTGTTTTGATGTCCCATGCTTTAGATTATTTTGACCTATAGATGTATAGAATTATTAGTTACGCCACGTGAATACGGAAATTGGTGAAATCCTGAGTCTCAGTACCTCTCGGCATTGTTTTATTTACCACTACCACAACACACCAATTTTTGGCGCCGCCAACGCGAAATTATTTTTAGGTTAGGTTTTAAATTTTATTTTTTAGGTTTGTTTGTTTTATTTTGTTTCTTTTGTTATATCTTACTCTGGGTACTTTTTTTTGGTGTGCAGGTTTTGCTGGAAAAAGGTTGAAAGTTGGACTTGCCTGAAAGAGCAGAAAATCCAAAACTTTTTTAGATTTTATTTATTTTTGGAACTTTTATATTTTTTTTGCGTGTATATTGTTTGTGTATTATAAAAAAATATAACACAAACACGAAAGCACACGTGCACATCATATTGTATCGTCCGACACCGATTAGTAGGAAAACACGTGGTTTAGTATGGTGAACCCTCTGGGCGTTATCATCCGAAACACCACAAGCCTTAGCCTCGTACCTTTGACCAGTCTCTGACTGTAGGTATATTCTGCTAAAGATAACCCAAACCTACCCATAATAGTCAAACCCATCATTTCATTTGCACGTGCACAGAATGTCGAATTGGTATTATAATAGCCAATACAATGAATATCCGACCAAGCAACATAAACATTATTCTTGTTATGAACATAATGTGAATAATGGTCGGGAACGTCATCCTTTTGAAGGTTATGGTTCATACCATGGTGATCCCAATATATATCCACACGCGCACCGGTCATACGAGTAAAATTCTTATACTTCTCATGTACTAGAGTCGACATGCAAGTCAGCCGAGTCGATACGTGAGATACTAGAGTCAGCACATAGTTCAGTTGAGATGAATATCTTAGTTATAAACGAAAGAACCGCAAACATGGGTAAACCTTATATACATGATATCATCAGGAAGTCATGTGAGTCGACTCCGAAGCTTATATTAGAAGTGCAGAAAATAATTGATCAAGATAATGTTTCTAATATTACTCTTGAGAATGAAGATAGTTATTCACATAATCAAGATGACGAGGTTAGAATTGGTAACACTACTTTAGATAAGGTTTGACCATTTTCATGTTATTATAATGATAATTATAATAAGGAAAGTGTCGATGAAGAATCTGACATATGTAGGCCTAGTGATCAGGAATTTGAGCTTTATAACGATGATGTTATTTCTAGTTCAAATCCAAATAATTTTAATAAGTATTCACCAATTCAAAAGGATTAATATTTGACTAGAGATACCCCGATTTTTCAGACGATGTAGTATTCCCTTTTTACGAAGCCAATGATGGTTTAGAGGATCCTCAATTATTCAGGTTATTTATGTTCTTCTAAATTTTTCCATACCTCAGAACCTGATCTTTGATATCTTACTTATGAGGAAGTGCAACCCATGAAAATATTTTATTTAGACCCCTTTATAGAACTTGAACCACAAATAGATGTAGTTGTCTTAAGACAAGGGTGAGCTATGTTGGTTCACTTTCTTATTTTTTTGCAGTTTCCTTTTGTTTGTGATAACACTTTTTGATGCAAATGACCCACAGTTGTTCCGTCTATTGTTTTATGATATGAGGTGATTAATTCCTTCTTATGTTTGGCTGAAGACGTTAACCTTATCACTTCTTGGGAGGTAACCCATGCTCATGTAACACGGTAATATCCTTCATTATTTCCTTTTCTTCAAGTGGTAACAGTTTCTCCTTGTTCATGCTTTAAATTTTATCTTTTGAACATTGATGATAATGTTAGAATTAAGTTTGGGGGTATGGGAGAAACTTTTTAGTTGCATTTTTAAACTCCAGAGCCTAGAAATTTGTTCCAGTTAAGGACAACACTAACCAATCTAAGTGGATGGAAGCATCTTGGTTATAGGAGTTGAGGAACCCAATATTAAATTCTATTCATAAAACCGCAAAGCTCAGGTGTTAGAAATAACATGGTAGTTTCGTCATATCTCATTGAGTCCTTATTACTTTCTTTTATGTTTTTTGAAAACTTATATATATTTCTCTAAGTGATTTGGTGGGGCACACGCATCGAATTGTTACCACCTCTGGGATGAAGTAAAGTGATTGAGTTACTATATAAAAAGTAAACAGACCAATTAGACCAATCAGAGTATATATATATTAAAAAAATAAAAATAACACTTGGATAGTAATATATGTGTGTTCTCCCTGTCTCCATCGCCTAAACAAGCGTGGAATGTAGGATCTATGGGAATTACCATGTAATCTGCTGAGTTGATCTAGAATTAGGATTATCGATAACTGGTTCCATTGTATATGCCAGCTGAGTTGATCTAGAAATAGGATGGTTCCCTTGTATATGCCAGTTGCATTGATATTAGTTCAGACCAGTATCTCATTCCATTAGGATAGGTTCATCCTGGCAGTGGCCTTCAGACAGATATGTGAAACACCATTCACCTTAGTCAACATCGTAAACCATCTACGTTTCTCTCTATATCCATTTTATTAATCTATCCATGTGACTTGCTTGATTATAAATATGGATGCGACTATCTGAGTAGAGCTCATTCACTCGCATCAGGGTATCTACTCTTGCAGTCAATGGGAGTACGCAAACCAAGGAGATTATTTACTGTCTTTCCAAAGTTTTAGATATATAACTAGGATTTGGAGTAAAGGTTTTGTAGGTACACCTCTGGTAAACCCTCCTGAGACTATAATTAGGCCACTAGGGCCACCTAGGGGTTTAAAGGCTTGTTGCACATGCTAAGTGCAATCGCGATGCCTGCGATAGTGAGTTAGGATTTTATTTTGTATATTTGATTTGCTCGGGACTAGCAAATAATAAGTTTGAGGGTATTTGATAGACGCATTTATGTGTCTATTTTGATCTCGATTTTCTATATTGTTAGTATTGATTTTTGTATTTATTTTGGTATTCTATGTCTTTGTAGGTATTTTTGGAGAAATAAACATTTTTGGTAAAATCAGCTCGGAAAAAGTGTTATTGGTACCAGGAGGACAATTGCTAAAGGGACCCTCATTTTGGATAAGGGGCATTCCAGTTGATAAGGGGCGCTCCACTGCTATTTGCCCCCCATATATGATATTTACACCCCGTGGCTATGGCCACCCTACTCTGGTTAGGGGGAAACCCATCTTTATCGTTTAAACTTCAGTTTGGCGGGAAATTTGGTTCTCGTCTGCATGAAGTTGCTGGATCGAGTTTGGTGAGTTTTTGTCGGATTTTTCTCGCTGGAAAGGATTGGTTTGGGCCTTTTTAATCCAAACAGGATTGGTAGTTGGATTGGGTTCGAAAAAGATGAAGATTTCTATAGAATCTCGACGAAACAGGGGACAATATATACATCGGGTTCATGAGGAAAGAACAAGGAGAATTTCAAGGGTTTTAAGGTTTATTTGTGTTGTTACCTAATTAACAGGAATAATGACGTGTTTGGGAGTAGAAAAAGGAATCAAAATCTTCTTACACGTGGTTGTGAATACCAATATTATGTGGAGCACGTGTCACGGTTTTAGTGGTCGTATACAAAATAACTGTGTAACCCCAGCGATACACAAGAGTTTGAGGAGCAGCAGATCCCTTCCTGATCTGTTTTATCCAATCTCAAGGAAGCATACCTTGACGACTTAGATGGTAAAGTAAACCCTAGTCTAGAGAGATGGCAGCTGGCGAAGGGACAGAGGTAGTTGACATATCTAATCAGCATTTAATGCGGCGATCCCTTATCTACACGCTTTACCAAAGCACGTGGAGAGATGTGAGATGGCATAGTCTGACTGGAGAAGGCTCGCGGTGGATGAAGGTACAACTTGTACTGAGGCTGGGTATCTCTTGAGGGAACGTGGGTCAGCTGAGGTGGCATAGTCCAACTGGAGAAAGCGTGCGATGAACGAAGGTACCATTTGTACGGAAGATATATCAAGATACGATGGACCCAAAGACAACAAAGATATATCTGGAGAAGAATGAGCTATAAATACCAAGCTTCATCAACAAAGAAAGGCATTGAATACCAAGGAGAGAATATTTAGTCTTAAGCCTATACCTCTTTTAATGTTTAGAACTTAAGTATTTACTATAGCTTGAGTTCTCTCTATTACTTTGGGAAGCATTTAAGATCTTTGTAACAACCGCACTTAATACAAACAATCACTCATTACCCCGTGGACGTAGACGAAAGTCGAACCACGTAATCTCTTGTGTCTCTTGATAAATTAACGGCATTTACATTACCTCGGCATTGTTCGTTATTATTGTCTTTATCTTAAGTACATTCTGTTACTTAATCATACCAGTTCAATTGAGATATCATTACTACTTCGTATTGGATTTTCTGAGTTGTATACATTAAGTAGACTATAGGAAAATCAGTAGTCACAGTTTGGCGCTAGAATACAGGCTCCGTAAGTCTGAGTTATTATTATCATTTTCATTTTTACAAGTCTTTCTTCAAAAAGAGATCTTAGGGTAAAAAGGTGGATCTCACTTCCTAGTGATACGTTCATCTTTATTTTACGTAAGTTATTTGAGTTCCTATCCTCAAGAGACTTGCAATCTTACAGATCTACAAAGTTTTCTTTAAAAACGTGTTAAAAAACGTTAAAACTTTTGTTTTGTACTATAAAGAACCTTTTTCGACAAAGTATCCTTTGGATCTGAGTATCTCTGAACACTAGGGAATCTCAGTGATAACTTAAGGAAAACAAATCTTAAAAAGCATTTACTAGCTTTAAATCATTAAAGATCTGATCCCCTTTGCAGTTGTTGTCAACATTTATTGTTGTTTTTTCCGCATAGATATCATAAAAAAATTAAATACCCATCTTTTCAAACGTCATTCGAGTACTTTTCTGAAAAAATGCTTAGCCGCCTTCTGTGTCAGAGCATTAATTGTTACTTTAACGAAGGCACCAAAGTAGCGGATTTTATCCTTTTAATCTGTGTTTTCAGGATAAACAAAGTCGAAGGTATGTAGAAACCAAGTGATGTACCATCAAGTTCACGACCTGCTGTCACAAGAGGAAGATCCCAAAACCCGTAATGAACGAATCAAAGGAATGAAGCAGAGGACGGACAAAGCGAGATAGCAAGAAGAACGACTGCTAACAGACCACCTATTCCTACTGAAGGGATGAAACAAATATCTGGAGCACAACCACCTTACGGCATGTCGTTACCGAAACCTGTTCGTGTTACGCAGCCCATTAAGGTTAACGAAGGGTTACCCAGAACCTTAGTTCCTAACAGACGAGGATTAGGAAACCTAACTCCAGCACGGATCGATCTTGATGCTCCAGTAATCTAAGAAGAGGTGGAAGACTCTGAGGATCCGGATGATAGTACTCCTCAGGGTGGTGGAGTTCACAACGAAGAACAGATGGCAGCGTAGGTAACAGCTCTGCTACTACGCAACAAGGAGCAACGAGGATGCAATGCACGTGATGGATCAAGAAAACCAGAACCTAAAAGATTTGATGGAAGTACAGATCGAAGGTTCCCAAACTCACCCTCCTTTATAGAGGCGTGATCAGGGTTTTATCTCCGGGCACCGAAGGGTTAGTCCTAACCCACCAAGGGCTAACTCTGCAGGGGATCTAGGAGAACAAGACATGATACAAATTAGGTGGATCCAACTTACAAGCCCTCCCAGTCTTATTAAGATGAGACATTTTCAAGGGATGCTCACAACGTGGAGATGGTCATGGAGCAAATAGAAAATATGCGGAAAGAAATACAAGGATTGAAGACTGGACACGCAGGTGCAAGGCTAGAGGAGGTACTCCAAGAAGAAAAAACATCTCCGTTGTCCTTTCGCATTTTAAGGGAACGTATCCCTGCGATATTCCCGGTACCTATGTTCCAGGCATACAATGGTACCTCCAATCCTGCAGTCCACTTACGGTACTACACTCGTGTCCTTGCCCATTGAGAAAGAGATGAGGTGGTACTTTGTAGGTACTTTTCTGCAAGATCAACAGGATCAACATTGGCATGGTATGACAACTTACCAACAAACTCAATTGACTCTTTTGAGCAATTGTATACCAAGTTATTGGAGACATACATGTACAACAAATCTACGAAGGCAGGGTAAGATAAGATTTCGCTTTAGCTATCGTACCCCGGGAAACATTGATGCAATACACGGAAAGGTGGTAGAAAACGTGTCAGCCAATCGGAAAATTCAATCCAGAAATTAACATCAATTGCTATAAGTACGAACTTTATAGGACCTCAACTATCTTCGTAGAGCTTCGTAACTGAACCCTCGATTCCGAAGGGGAATTTCGAGTTATTCAGGATCGCTATATCAGAATTGAATAAATCCAGAAAGACAATCCCAGAGCGCAGACCAAAGCAACAACTGCTCCATAACGAACCAATTCCGGAGCATCCTAATAGACACAACGAAGATGGGGGAAGAACCAACTCTCTTGAAAAAAGATCAAAGTATGGAGATGGCAAAGGCAGAAGAAAAGGAAGAAAGGACTTTGCAGACAAAGTCTATACAAAGGTCAACACAACCTTTTCTCACATCCTGAACAAGGAAAGAGCGAAGCCGGACTTTCCATACCCTAACACTAGGGGGAAGCAACCATATAAAACGAATGAGTCTAAGGAGTACTATGCATATCACCAGTACTACGGGCATACAACTGACGCGTTTTACCATCTAAGGAGCACAATCCATCGACTCATAGATGATGGCAAACTCGTGGAGTATGTACAACTACCACCTACTAGCACTGATGAAACTTCAAATAAGAGGGTGGAGATACCACAAGACGGCAAGTACATTAACATGATCATATTCTCAGACAGAGCTCAGGAGGAGCTACTCAAAGACATCCTCGAACTAGATTGGAACAGAAAGAAGATAGAAGCACACGTAGTGTTTAAGCTAAGCGGACCACCAACTAGCACATGAGAGGAGTGGATGGCTACACTATTAAAATTCTCAACAAAGGACGTCAACCAGGAGGTCGAAATGCATAATGATCCACTGGTGATCACTCTTCCAATCCACGGATTGAATGCTACAAAGGTCCTTATCGATGGAGGCAGCTCGTTAAATGTCTTATTTTACGAATCCTACCTACGTGTGGGTTTAAAAAACGAACATATGGATTCATCCACTTGTACAATCTACGGTTTCAACGGAGCAGTCTCTAGACCAAAAGAAGAAATTGTGTTACAGGTACGCGCGGGCCCTTTGGTAACTAACACAAGGTTTTGTGTTGTAGAGGCGCCTTCGCCTTACAATGTTATTATGGGAAGACAGTGGATCCACCACCTGAGGCGCACAACTTCGACTTACCATCAGTACCTTCGATTCCTAACATTTATGGGTGAAATGGAAATCCAGGGTGATCAGCAAGATGCAAGACTATGCAACCTAGCGGAGGTCAGACTCAACGAAGAAAAAGCATCAGCATAGCGACATGCACGAAAAATACGAAAGGAAAACGCCAATGAAGTGAAGAACGGAGACTTCATGGTTCCCGAATCCCCCTTGTCTAAAGAATCCAACACCTCCACCAACCCAGTAGGAGATACCCATGCCAAATGATGATTACAGAAATCACTCCTCTACAGCCTCAAAAGCTAACTTTCTCGCCGGTGGAACGAACAAAGAAAATCAATATCAGGAAGGAGAAGGACCCAAAGATGATCACCATCGGGACTTTATTGGAGGAAGACGAGGAAGTGCAATTGCAAAAGTTACTTGAAAAATACGCAGATATATTCGCATGGTCTATGGAAGACATGCCAGGAATTGATCTGGACTTAGTCTCTCACCACCTCTGGATCAAACCTGAGGCAGCACCGTTCAAGCAGCGTATCCGCAAAGTAGAAGACATCTACCAGGAGGCGGTAGAAAAGGAGTTGCAGAAGCTCCTAACAGCAGGATTCATACGAGAAGTCAAATATCCCAAATGGATATCCAACATGGTGATCGTACCTAAGAAGAATGAAGGTGTGCGCATCTGCATCGACTTTAGTAACCTCAACAAAGTAAGCCCCAAGGACAGCTACCCGCTACCCAATATTGACCAATTGGTCAATGCAACCGAAGGACATCGAAGGCTATCCTTCATGGATGGTTACTACGGGTACAACCAAATTGCACTTGTAGAAGAATATAAGGAGCATATTGTGTTCGTCACTCCATGCGTCTTGTATTGTTATACAAGGATTCCTTTTGGATTGAAGAATGCAGAGGAAACATACCAACGATTAGTAGCAAAAATCTTCAAGCAACGAATAGGTAAGATATTGGAAATCTAGGTAGATAACATGCTTGTTAAAAGCAAGGAAGCGAAGAACCATCTCTCGGATCTAAAGGAGATATTTGAAGCCATGAGAATCTGTCACATGAAGGTCAATCCAGAGAAATGCACATTTGAGTAACCTCAGAAAAACTCCTAGGATACTTGGTGACCAAAATGGGGATAAAAGTGGATCCTGAAAGAGTTAGAGCAATAGTGGAGATGTCATCCCCAAAGACGCTGAAAGAAGTCCCAAGGCTAAATGGAATCTTAGCCTCAATGGGAAGATTCATAGCAAGATCATCAGAAAAATGCAAAGCATTCTTTGATACTCTAAAGAAAGGAAGTAAGTTCACATGGACTACGGAATTCGAACATTCCTTCCAAAAGATTAAAGAGTACTTCTCCTCCGTACCTATCCTATAAAAACCGTAGCCAGGCGAGGTACTCACTCTCTACTTAACATCAACCAGTTACGCTGTGAGCTCAGTACTGGTGCGGATCCAAGGAAAAGAAGAAAAACCCATATACTACATCAGCAAGGCACTTAATTCAGCGGAGCGCAATTACACGAAGGTGGAGAAACTAATATATTCCTTAGTAATTGCAACACAGAAGCTAAAGGTCTACTTTGACACACATACTTCGGAGGACAACACATTATGTTCAGCAGGAAAGAAGAGGACTGAGATGCCTCAGTAAGTATGTTCCTAAGGGTACATACTTCGGAGGACAACACATTATGTTCAGCAGTAACTTTGGCTAAAGAGGCGCACGCATCTTCGAAATTTTTATAGTACTTCTTATGGATGATCTCCTAAGCTAAGAGGCGCTTTTCCAGCAAATAAATATCCTTCTTTTGCTTCAATATGAGATTCTCTTTCCCCTTAAGAGTTTTCTCACTATCTTCACGGAGGAGCGACATCTTCTTCACAAGGTCTGAGTTATGAGCATACTCAATGAAAATTTGGGCCTCATTATGACCGGTCATGTTCATCAACTTATCAGATTTCTTCTGATAATACCACACATCGGAGGTCAACTTGGTCACTTGCTCCCGAAGATGTCCGAGTTCATCTGAGATACCAACTGACAGAGGTAGGCACTCTCAGGACGTAGCTACCAAAAGAAACAAAAATAAAACTAAGGGGAAGAATGGACAAACCTATCACTTTTGAAGACTCTGAAGCCAAAGTTGTATCATCCGCCTTGCGCCCCTCTTCAGCAATCTTAACAGCATCATTGGCCTTCTTAAGAGCCAGAAGACACGCTTCTAAGGACCTTTGAGTTTTTTTTAGCTCATTTTCCAACAAAGATATTTTAGCACAAGAAGCGGCATCACCAGGAGCAAACTGCCAAACACTAACAAAGGCATAATCTTGACTGTTAGAACATTGCTCGGTCAACCTCGCATGCGTTGGTATCTCAAGCATGTTTGTCAATATTAGTGATCAAAACTATAAGTCTTGATTTCTAGTCTATTATAGCTAAGTCTCGGACTAGGATAAAAAGTGTAGTTGGGTTCAAGGACTTCATGGCGATTCATCATACAAGAAGAAAAACTACTCAAGGAACCGGTGAAACTTCTCGACAAAAAGGTATGTGAAGACTTGAACTTATATGTCACTCAAAAGTATATCTACTCCATATCCTACTCTTTGAGACAAGAAGTCGTATGCTATATATATAGACTTGGATTATACACATTTGGTATTTCGAGCCGAATATACCTCGCCTATCTATATCTCGAAATATGTGTTGGTAAGCTTTTCGCTTCGATCAATTTTATCTTTACCTAGTGACGAAAGTCATGATATGTTTCAATCACTTTGAAAATTGCTTCGACGAGAAATGGTTTGTGAATAACAACTATATAACATCCTCTGAGAATTTTTCAATGATTGAAATGAAAGTTTAGATTAATAACCAATGGTGGACATAAACATTTTTGTGGAAATACATTTATGTATAAGTCCTATCCTTGAACCAAAGTTTGCGAACTTTGTTGATCAAGAGAAACCGGAAGAATGGCTTTGCCAAGTCGGCGAACTCAGTTCGCGAACTGCCAAACTTCTCATCCCGAGAAATTCTGCTGGAGTTGACAAACTAGACTAGTCCGCGAACCCAGTCCGCGAACCGGTGAAAAGTCTTTGCTGAGATTTTCCGCTGGAGTTTGTAAACTCTACCGGTTGCTTAAGTCCGCGAACCTAGTCTGTGAACTTGAGAAAGGTTATATATCTGAAGATGATTTCTGAACTTAAACTTAAAAAGACTAAGGAATGCAATATGCAAACTGTGGTTATAAAAGTTCATGAACCGATTCAAGTGAATCAAATCATCTTTGCTTCAATTGTGTCTTGTGTAGTACATGAGATTTCCTTGCAATTTAACAACTCTCTAACTAGTTCATTTGAAGTTATTTGAACTAGTTATGGTGAAGAAGAACATGGTTGATATGAAATGCTCATATGGCTAACCTTTTGGTTGACTATTATTGAACCAACAAGTGCATACGTTTGGGTACGGTTAATAAACCTAGAAGTGTGCATCGTCAAGTGTGTGTAACAAGCTAAGTTTTCCATCTAACGGTTGAGAAATATTAACTTGAATCTAAATTAGGTTTTCATCTAACGGTGGATATTGTTTTCTTTCTGACCAAGGAAAAACCCTGATTTGAAAGACTATATAAAGGAGACATCTAGTATCGTGCAAAACTAATCCCCACACCTTACGTGTGATACTAGTTTTCATACTAATTCGATTCTCCTTTAACCTCTGGTTTTCTTTTCTCAAACCGGGTTAACGACTTAAAGACTTCATTGGGATTGTGAAGCCAGACCGATACTACTTTTATCGTAGTTGTGTGATCTGATCTTGCATCTTCTATCGTACGAGTACAATCAGATTGATTGGCTTGAGATTGATATCTCCGATAGGCAAGATATAAAAAGTAATCACAAACGTCTTCGTCTCATCGTTTGTGATTCCACAACATCTTGTTTTGCTACCATACGATTAAGATTGTTGTGAGGTGATTGATTAATCTACGCTTTTTTTCGGGAATATAAGACCGGATTATCAATTGGTTCCTGTTCACCTTGATTATTATCAAAAAACGGAACAAAACCTTTGGGGTTTATCTGTAGGAGACATATTGATCCTTTGATAGACTTGTATGTGTGAGACAAATTTGTTTATTGTCAAAGCCTGTGATTTTGGGTCGTAACAACTCTTAATTGTGGCTGAGATCAACTAAGGGAATCAAGTGCACAGTATCCTGCTGGGATCAGAGGCGTGGGAGCATAACTGTACCTTGGATCAGTGGGAGATTGATTGGGGTTCAACTATAGTCCATTCCGAGGTTAGCTTGGAGTAGGTCCTGGGTTTTTTCTGCATTTGCGGTTTCCTCGTTAACGAAATTTTTGGTGTCTGTGTTATTTCTATTTCCACATTATATTTGCTTATATAATTGAAATAATACAGGTTGTGCGTTTGAATTAATCAATTGGAAATCCAAACTTTGGTTGTTGATTGATATTGATTGATCCTTGGATATTGGTCTTTGGTACTATCCAAGTTATTCCTTGTATTTGATAAAGACTCGTTGATTGTTATTAGCTTGAGTAAATATCAAATCAAGAGAGAGATATTAACTCCTAGATATACTTTAATCTAGATTGAGTGTGACTGTCTAGTTGATTCTCTAGCAAAGTATATTGGAGTTAGTCCATACATATTTCTAAGCGAAATATTGGGTGGTGTTGTTAGAACCCCACCTTTTCAATTGGTATCAGAGCAGGAAAACACGTTCAGGACCTCAAAAGTCTGTGTTTTTAGCGATCTGACTATATGGACCATAAAGTCTCAATTGACGCTTCACCAGGTTTGAAAACCAACCGTAGAAAAAAGTCCGATAAACTGGTTACTCTTCAAAAAGGGTTGGATGAACAAATCCGGATCAACTCTGGTCTTGTTGCAGAAATTGCGATTCTTAAGGATTTGATATCTGGTAATAGTCCCTTGGTGAACCCGAGAAACTACAGTTTTTCCTCTTTAAAGAATAGTCATAAATTAGATGGTAATCAATGAACGGTTGTTGTGAAAACTGATATGAATAGGAACCACTCAGACAAACTTCAAGGTTTTGGCCCGTATTGTTGTTGTGATTCTTCCAATCACCTTCAACAGGTTTGTATGTCGTTTCAAAAGAGTCCGAATGTTGCAAGTAATCTTTGTAAGAAAACTAAATAACTTTTTGATGCTCTGAAAAGACATACATACTATCAGGAAACTCTAAACAGAGAAGTACTAATAGTATGGGTGCCTTTGGTTTAAGATCTACGTCTCCCTTTCAATGGTTTCTTGATAGTGGTTGTAGTAGACATATGACAGGTGATCTCACATGGTTTGTTTCGTCTATTGATTACGAAGGAGGTCCTGTAACGTTTGTACATGGGAGTTGTTTCTCTATCAGCAAGAAGGGAACGATCAAGTTGCCCGGTGTTCCAGAAATCCATGATGTAGTATACGTAAAAGGTATGACTGCTAATCTTCTTTCTGTTAGTCAAATTTGTGACAAGGGCCATCGAGTTGTCTTCAATGCAAATGGATGTGACATTGTAGACAAAACTGGGAAAGTAATTTTTCAAGGAACTCGTGGTAAAAACAATTGTTATCTACTTGATACTCAATTTAGCAACCGTTGCAATTTGACTAAGGTGGAATCTACACATCTTTGGCATGAGCGTTTTGGTCACATCAATTATCGTCTTCTAACTAAGATCATTAACAAAGAACTTGTTAGAGGCATTCCCAAAATCAATGCAAAGATTGAAGGTATATGTGGTGCCTGTCAAAAGGGTAATTAAACGAAAGTTCACCACAAATCATCTCGAGATATTCTCACTAAAGCTCCACTTGATTTAATTCATATGGATCTCTTCGGACCAATTAAACAACCCACTGTTGCTGGTAAGAAGTATGCGTTAGTTATAGTAGATGATTACACCATATTCACTTGGGTTGCATTTCTATCTCATAAGAATGAAACTCTTGGTGAATTCAAGATTATCGTTAAAAGGATCCAGAACGAACAAGGTCGCAAAATAAAGAAAATTAGAAGCGATTGTGGAACTGAATTCAAAGACACCAAAGTATTTGAATTCTGTGACGAACTAGGGATCATGTAACAATATTCACCACCTATCACTCCTCAAGATAATGGAGTTGCTAAAAGAAAGAATAGGAATATTCAGGAAATGGCCAGGGTAATGCTCCATAACAAAAACTTACCATTAAGATTTTGGGGAGAAGCTGTTTTTACAGCATGTTACTTGATCAACCGTGTGTATTTACGGTGTAAAACCCTTAACACTCCTTATGAGTTGTGGTACAGAAGAAAACCCAACCTACGCTATCTCAGGGTGTTTGGAAGTAAGTGCTATATTCTGAAAGATCGAGAAAAAAAAGGGAAATTCGACACTAAAAGTGATGAAGATATCTTTCTTGGCTATGCTTCTGATAATCGTGGTTTTCGAGTGTTTAATCTCAGAACACAAGTCATGATGGAATCTTCTAATGTTATCATTGACGACATTAGTAACTTTCGTCATGATAATCCTCCTGCTGAATTGCCTCCAACCGAGACAATTAATAAAGTCAAAGAAATTCCAGAATAAGTTGAAGTTGTCCCAACGGTTACTGATCCTGACATTTCTAATGACGGGGAGAAGAGCACTAATCAATCCATTCCTGACGAACAAGAACGTGTACCTCCACGACATCTCTGGTTTCAAAGGAATCATGATCCCAACAGTATTATTGGAGGAAGATATTCTACAGCCAAAACAAGAGGACAACTTCAAAATATGTGTAATTTGGTTGTTATCTTTCGCAAGTAGAACCAAGGAATATTTATGAAGCTCTGAACGATCCATTTTTGGTGAATGCAATGCATGAAGAGTTAAATAAATTTCAAAGACAAGATGTGTGGGAACTTGTACCTTGTCCCTCCAATATCAGTATTGTTGGTA